>NC_053416.1:1817500-1880000 GCF_016859285.1 Xiphias gladius | reverse complement strand
GAGGGTTTCCTCTCTTCCAGGTTTCCTTTACATTAAAACAACTCTAACAAACGCTTTTCTAGGTTCTGAGAAAGTCCTCATGGTTTTAAACTTCGCAATACAGAGAAGTTGCTCCGTCTGTTGCTCACAGACATGTATTTTTTAATGGTGGTTCATGGGGAAAATGCTTTTTAGGTTGAGAAGCAGTTTTGTGTCATTACCGCAGTTGCCCACTGGGACAGGAGGTCAACAGGCCATGCCGAATCCAGCTCTGTTGATTCCTCTACAACTACAAGATAAGTTGTGGTTTTATCCTGTGCAGTTTGTCACTGTGGAAAACAACCAGTTCTGCGTCTACGATAGCTCAGGAAAACAAAATGTCAGCTCTTTTCGCCATCTTCTCTGACGCACTTCGTACAACGTGCTCTGCGACACAGCGGGGACCGTCATTGCCGCCATTTCTGATCCCAGAAGTCGGTCTCTGGCACCTCCACCCAAATTACCTTTGCAAGCGGTGCAGGTAGTGTAACCGGTAGTCTGACTTTTATGAGACATAGCGATATCTCTGGTTCCGATCAACCAGAAGACGAAGAGGAAGAAGAAGAAGATGCAGGATAAAGAAAGTCTGTCTTTTCCACACAGACAGTTAATATTACAGCAGGCTTTACTGTAAACCCTCAGACTTCTCTTTCTCATACTCGCAGAGGTAAAGCAGTTCAAATTACTTTAAACTGGTCCAGCTTCATGTGGCTGGACTGGAAGAGAAAGACAGACAGCTAATATTTCTCATATACTGACAATAAATTCTTCACAACTGTTCTCCAGCTCCTGGCCAGAGCTGCAGACTGAACGGTTTTGTCTCCCAGTCCAAAGAAATCTCAGTCTGAGTCCCACAGGACAGAGAACTGAACATCACGAAAGATACAGTCCCTGAGCCAGACCAGAAAATCCTAGTCTAATCTTCGCAGCCAGGGGTGAAAGGTTTTAGAAGATTTCCAGTATGAGCCTGGCAGAGAGATTTGGCCGTTAAACCCTCCAAACCAAATCCAGTGGTCCCTGAATTCTTCACCAAACACTGGTGGATTGGTAAACTTTCAGTTCATACTCTGAGGGCACTTTAAAAAGGGCAATAGAGTGTATTGTAGTATACTCTACAGTACACTACTACTAGTATTTACTAGTATTTACTGTAAATACTAAAGCCCAGACCATACTGGAGTTTTGACAAGGCTCCCTTTGTTCCATCCAGTGGATCTTACAAAGAGTTGTGACCAAGACATTTGCTTGTACTCAAGCAAAAACAAAGCAAAATCAAACAAAGCTTTTATCATTAAACTGTCATATTTAAAAGTATGTCGATACAGCTACTGGCAGCTCCCGTGGATGTGCAGACACCTGTCACCGCATCACCGTGAAACTGAAGGAAACCTAAAAACCTGGCGATTCTCAGGCAAGTTCTGCAGTTACAAGCAGGGTCGTCTTTTCTACGATTTCTAAGTGGTCATATGAAGATTATTTGTCGTGGCCATTGGCGATAACGATCAACTTGGGAAGGATAATTCACGCTCAATGTAAAATATGTGTGTCATGTCTGTGTGATCTGAATAGGCTGAGTTATGCCCCTGAGGGGCGGGGGGGCATTTTTGATGCAAACTGGGTCAATTGGGTGCTAAAGGGTTTTTTAAAATCCCTCGATTGCCTCCGTGAGGTGTTTTGTGTCACAGCCACTGCTGCAGCAGCAGCTTTTGACTTGGTTGGTAATTGGGCCAAATCTTTAGCTGTGATTGATTACGAAGTGGGAAGGTTCTCGTCGCTTGGGGTTTTTTTTAGTTGTGGTCGGCAGGAAATCCAAGTTTTAGAGTCCACTTTGTGTTTACTTTATAACAGACTCCTTTTCACTGTAAAATCATTAAATCACTTGTATAAAACTTTGATTATTAGCTCAGTGTAGTTAGATGCATTTGTCGGATTCAGTTTTACATTGCCTTTTTAATCACCTTCACTACTTAGTCATGAGTTTGGCTGATTAAACATCCAGTGGAAGGACACTAATCTCATCAAATGAGGTTATTTAGAAACACCGTAAGCTTATCAGCATTAAAACTATAAATGCAGATGATCCTACTAGAATGTGAATAAACTGAAGACATTTCTTTCATCCACATACACACTCATTAAGTCCAATTTAGCCTCTTGTCAACAGCACTTCAGCAGTTACACCTCCCTCCACTGACCTCTTTAGCCACTAGTTTCAGTTTCTATCCTCTCCCAGATCCTCATCAGCTCCCTCTAAATCTCCCATCCCCCTTAACTCTCTTCAGTTCTGCTTTTACTTCTCTTTTTCTTTGGTTTATTTGTGTATTTGGGTGCTGTTTCACATGGAAATGTAGTCACTGACGTGCTGTTTAAACAGCGGTTGTAGCTCAGTCTTGTTTTCTAAAACAAACTTCACTATTCAGAAAAACTGAATCCCGTTTTCACCAAGCTGTTACAGGAAAATTCCTGTTTTTTACATCCTTGGTTTTGTTTATACGTTGGCCTTCAATCCCATTTGTTATTACAGCTATTACCAATTATCAGTCAGTTGAGAGGAACTGGGCATAAAAATTGATTTTACACAGTTGAGCATGAATGTTGACCTTGGAAACAGGAATTTGACAAAAAAACATTGTGAGCTTTTTGTTTTTTTCCTGGAGCTTTCAACTGTGGATACTCAAAGAGCAAATCCATCTGCTGAGGAAAACAGAGATGCAGTTTAAAGCTCTTTGAGTTGAGATTTTTTTTTTTTTTTTTTAATCAATTGCACACATGCACATGATGCATCACAACAAAAGCAGATTGGAAAGCATTTAAACAAGTTCTTTCATCAGCCCAAAAATAAAATTTGGGGTTTTTTGGGGTAGTACTTGGTGCATAGTTTTGGCATAAAAGAAAAGAAAATGCCAACATTTGGATGTCTCCAAATGTTCCAAAGGCTCAGTAAACTGTTGCACCTGTGGCCAGTCCCACGGCGCAGTTAGCAGCAGGTGTGCAGGTCCTAATTAGTAGAGGTGCATTCAAGGTTCACACAAACCTCAGCCAATGGATTTCCATGGCTTCTACATAACCTAACCCCTTTTGTCATGACCAAATACTCAGGAACTTCCATGTATACGTAAAAGTGTGGTGGGTTAACCACGATAAATCCAAGCCTGCCGTCTACCTCGCATATTTTTCATCATCTGTGTCATTTTTGCCATTCTTACGCTTTTTAAGCCCGTTGTTGTGAGCGGAGAAGGGTCCGATAAATGGCTTTTTTGGAATTCACGACTTCACAGATTCCCTGTTTGTCATTATGGAGTTTTTTAACAAGACGAAACAGCTTTTATCTACAAATATAAGTTTGGGGCTTTAGTTTGAGTCAAGTTGTGGTAAGTTTGTGGTTTAAGATCCAGACACGACAACACAGTACTGACCACGGCAGCTGTCCACCTGCCAACACACACACACACACACACACACACACACACACACACACACAATCTACACGCTGGAACTGCTGTCATCATACCCACTCATAAGATCTCACATGAAAAACACAGAACAATCGAACACACAAAGATAATAGTGATGTTGTTTCTCTCTCCCTTTTCTTCTGTCTCTATGTCTCGCTCCCTCTCGCAGTCCCAGGCAGTGTCGGCGTGACTCAGAGGTCCAAAGAGGACAAACACTGGGCCTCCGTCCCTCCGTCCATTGTTTACACAGAGACAGAGAGAGGTGATCTGTGTGAATCAACTGCTTCAGCGTATGTAGGTACATTTTTAAAGGAACAGAGGGACACGAGGACAGCTCCAAATCTTTCTTTTCTTTTTATTTTTTTTGGTGAAAAGGCAGAAACAAAGGAGGGGTGTGGACAAAGGGAGGGGAGATTTTTGAGAGGAAAATTTTAAAGTGAGGAGGTGTCCGATGATTCCAGAAATCAAAGAAAAAAGTAGAAATTGAGGGAGAAAAAGAGCGAGAACGGAGGTGGACAGGAAATGGGGAGTGATGAAGAGGAGGTGGAGGAAGATGGAGGAAGTGCAAGCATCAGATAAGCTGCCGCCTACAGTATAATAGCTGCTGTAGAGATTGAGACTCCCTGCGCACACCACCAAAAAAAAACAAAGGATACACGATGAATAACATTTTTTCTTTTGTTTCAAAAGACACATTTACTCTACCGACATCATGCGGCGCAAGATAATCAATAGGTCATGAGCTGACCTTTATGGCGACAGTCGTTTTACCGTCGTCTACCTCCTCAAACAGCAGAGGTCAACACCCCTAAATACAGCTCCAGTTGAAGTCCATTCTGTACCAGGGTTAACTGGTTTAAGAAACCATTACATTCAACCCAGAGGTCAGATGAGGGGCCCGGTCACAGGGAACGGAGACCAAAGTGCATTGACTTACAATCCGAATCCAGTCAGAGCTCAGACCTGCAGCAGCGGCTTCGGGTCTGATGACTTTTTATTCAATAAAAAGAAACAGACAAAGTGGTATCAGTGTTTAAAAATACCATGGAGGTGAGCGACGCGATTACCACCCTGCTCTGCCGTTCTCCTCACGTTACCACAACCAATCTTTATCCAAAAACCTGTTCCTCACAGTGGAAACACGGTGGGCACAGGACTGTAACGTTAGTCGAGACGTTTGCTAACTTAAGGAGGAAGCTTAAAAACATGATCCTGCCAGCGTGTAACCCTCTGTCTACTAAAAGGATAACATGCTAACTACTGTAGGTCAAGCAGAAAGTCTTCACTACGTCTTCTTGACTGCCTCCATTATTTGTTGGCATCGACTACATAAGGGACGTGTCCTCCTGCATTATTACTTACTGCAAAATGCTTTTGCCTCAACGTTTAAATGCATCTTTACGTTGGCTGTGTCTGCTTAAGCTAGCAGCCTCGGTGTTAACTGAAAGTGGATCCCAGATTCATTAAGGGGCAACACACACCGGCCACGCAGCATTGCGTCACTTGGCACTGCCCAACATTTAGGGATGCAGTGATCCAGCTTTCCCCTCCCCCACTATCAATTCCAGTATCTGTATCTGCCACGGGACACAGCTGCCGACATCTGGTGGTAAAAGGACATACCAAAGGTAGATAAAGGCGTAGTTGAGAAAATGGATTAAAGACCAACAGCTGAGGATTCCAGCGCACATTCACAATAGCACGCTCTAGTCTTTTCAGGTGGGTTTGAGTCTTTTATTCAGCGACAGTCTTGAGTCTGTCGAACAGCGAGGCTCGCATTACCTTGACCGACAACAGACCTCACTCTAGGCTGAAGCAGACGCATTCAAGAGTGTCACACATTTGGGAATCATTTTGACTACTTAAAAAACACCTGTAATCACAGCTCGCCCTCATCCCACGACTGTCTCTTCCTCTCCTCCCACTGTGGACCGTCAGGGCCGTGGATGAATCAGCCTGAGAGACATATCATCCTTTCAGCAAGGCTCTACAATACATGATTGACAATGGACTTCGCTTCCGAGTGCCTGGAGGGAAAACCATTTTCTTTTAATTCTAACTCAGCTAAACTGTCCACCAAAAACCGAAGAGACTAGAGGCCCAGCTTTTGGGCCAGTGGGTGTCGTGTGACCTGCAATCCTGAGAGGGGCTACTGCGCCAAAAATTGTCTCACGGCCCAGTGCTCTTCCTCAGGGCCTGCGCATTTTCTAATCGCACCTACTGGATTGACCGCTCAGGGGTGCCACCGATGGCCAGGAGTGGTACTGCAACGGTACTGATGGACGTATACTGGCAGGTCTTTGTGTATGCATAACGGTTCAAACGATCCATGGGCAAGCAGCATACACTGAAAATTAACCACACATCGGAGGTTTAACTGAAGCTTTCGCTTAGTCCAGCCATAACTCTAATTTTCCTTCAGAAAATGAGTTAACTGAAGGAATAATCTAAGACCACTGACCACGTCTGACAGACAGTTTGGCTAATTATCATTCACATGAGAAAAATGCTTCCATGCGCCTCCTCCTTGATTCATTGGAAGTTAAGATTGAAACTGGGTTACGTTTGTCTTTAGCCGGTCCAATCTGAATGTGAAGCTGGAAATGGTTGGACAGTTAGAATGAGACTGTATTAGACACCTGCTGTATGCCTTGAGGAGCACTGACATGTCTCTGCAGAATGTAATAAAGACTCAGTTCAACATTATTTCTGATTGCTTTCTTATTGCAAAAAGGGCGGAATCCTGTAACTTTGGTTGGAATTTTAATGTGTTCTATGTGTGGAAGCGAAGCTAAAAGAGGTGACTGACTTCTCTTTTCTGGCCAAGTTAATCTCCCTCTTCTTCTGCCTCTCTCCCTCCCGCTATGAAACTTGAAAGGCACGGTGCTCCAAGTGATCCACACGGGAGAAAAAAAAATTCAGAAAAGCTGCAAGGTTACAACTGCAGGCTCCGTCTTGTACCACAGCGTTCTCCCGTTGAACTCGAAACCTTTGACTGCAGTAGCAAAATTACAGCCTGACAGAGTTTCATTTCACTGACTCAACAGTTTTTGTGAAATGGGCTTAGCACTGTTTATTTAACAAAAAGGTGGCTGTTGGCTCAACGGGCTGTTATAGATTTTCCTGGTGAGAACGGAGGTGAAATCAAAAATATCAAAGGACAGTTTGGAGTCAGTGTGGAGAGCTGATCAGAAGGGGGACACCAGGGGGAAGAAAAACACTGATAACGACCTTCAGTTTTAGCAGGAGAGAAGACAACACAATTCAATGAATCTTATCTAGATCTCGTTGGAGGCCCAGCCCCTTTAAACCATCCAAATACACTCGCCATTTGCATCAGAGCCAAGTTTAATCTGGACAGAGACCCTTCCCGGTTAATTCCACATCTATGAAACCCAGAATAGTTTCAAAAAAGAAAAATGAACAAGCTCTGGATGAAAATTAATTTTCAGGGCGGTCTGCTGCATCAGCTCACAGATGTACAACCTCCCTGCTGTATCTGTACAGAGCTCCATATTGCACAATGAAAACAGAAAACCTCCATCGTTGGTTGCCTTCGAGGGAGTTAACCACCGAGGCTGCCTGAAGCAAGTCATTCCAGCACGGTGCAATGAATTCATCATCTCAGCTAGCAGGTATCTGGGGTCGAAAAACACCCCCAGTACTGAAAACAGCAGCAGTAGGAAGCTTTAATGAACCTCACACTAACACTCAGACCAGTTTGTTCCGCAGCCCAAATTAGCCACAGGCCTGTTTGTTCTGGGTCTCCACATAGCAACAGCATGTTCAAAGAACAAATAAGGATCTTTAATAAATACCTTTGGTCTACATTCTCGTCCATTAATGAAAAAGACCCTGGACTTACTGAGAAAGAAGAAGGTTTCATAGTTCTTGTTGATGTCTATTTTTTTGTCTTCTCTTCGCACAGCATTTAGTAATCCACACTGTAAAAATCTCCATCTTCAATTCTGTCTCTTATTGAGTCCTACAAGTTTTTAATTCTCTCAGTTTAAAAAAAAAACGTAAAAATAAGCCACCCGTTTTCTTCTTTACATCAACACGTAGCATAGACAAACACTTTTTGATAATTGTCCGTTAAATTTGTTTATTAAAGAATTGTGACCAAAACATATGCTAAGCAGGACATTTTACAATGTAATGATGTCAGTGCTCTCAGGTGGACAAACTATGTAATGGAGACACTGTGCGTAAATGATCTCAAAACATATCTTTGGCATTTCTGTACTGACATTTCTTGTTACTCATTAGCTGACATATCCGTCAATATTGATACTTTAACTATTTATTCACCGAGAAAATTTATCAGTATAGCAGTGGCGATGACATCTTTGAGTGCATCAGGGAAGAGTTGAATCAAGGACAACTGGACTTGGTTGTAGATACTTGAAGACGTTTCACCTCTCCTCCAAGAGGTTTTTTTCAATTCTGGCTGACTGGTGGGGAGTCCTAGGTGTCTGTGGGGTTGTTATTACACCACTTATCTCCCACCTACAATGCCGTCCTTTCATCCCTTCCCAGGAGATTTAACAACTATTCGCACTCGGCCTCTCGTGACTCCAACGACTCCAACAACTGACGTTCCAACTGCCAGGAGCCCTAACAAACCGATTCCGTCAACGGCCTTTACAACGACCCCACAAAGGTTAAACACCTGGGACTCCCCAGCCTCCGGGATGAGAGGTAAAACGTCTGCAGCTTTCTACAACCAAGCCAAGCCGCCCTCGATTCAACCCCTCTTGGATAACCATGACCTGGACATGACAGAAACTTCAGACATCTTTAAGTACAGAGCTCTATTTTAACCTTGGACACAGTGGTTTGTCCAAAAGAAACCTCAACTCTCGATCCAATTGAAAGGTTTTTCTAAGCTTTCAGCTGCATCTCATGGTGTTTTTCTCTGCCGAGACAAGTTGACCTTGAGCTAAGATTTTTTTTTTTTGTGAAAGATCGATGGTAGATTTCCAATTAACTTTCCCCACAGGGAACACACTTAATGGGTCAGTTTACCAAAATTACACAACAAACAACAACAAACAACAACAATTCCATAGTGCCACTAGTATCTAGCCATGCAGATAGTTCTGGACTCAGTGCTGCCCACCCCATGCAATGGAGGTGAAAGGTCCTCGAACCAATGAAAAGCTGAATAGCAACGCCTTTTTCACAAACAGTATTTCAGTTTTCATTTGGATTTGTTTTCTTCTGAATGTAAAAAAACAGTGAAACCTGTCCACAGCTTAGCTGCACCCTCCCTGACCAACTCACAAGCCATTAATCTTGATTTACAGCTAAGTGTAGTCACTGGTGTCAGAATGCTAACACCACCAATAGAGCATTATTTCAGTGTCAGTGCTGTACTGTCAGTGCTTTTCCCTCCGTATGTCAAGTGTCTGCCGAGGAAAATGTCAGAATAAATCTTTATCCCTGTAAAGCCTGAGGCGTGTCTGGTTTTGATTCACTGGTTTCATCGTCTGGACTGCAGCGTAACGTCACCCTCCTCGTTCCTCTCCATGACACCAACCTCTGCCTGACACGCCACCATCCGACCCGAAATCTCACCTTTATCTGAGACATTTACTAAAAGGTCACGATCCCATCATGGAGCCGTAGCAAGTCAGCGGCTGGGAGAGGAGGAGGAGGAGGAGATGAGGTGATCGAGAAAGAAACTTGTTTATTTTCAATGAAAAGGTCCAGGAGGACAGAGGAGGCGGTGAGGCAGGCAACGACAATGAGTAGAAATGGCGTAAGAGTTGTAGAGGGAGGAAACAGAATAAACGTCCGGTCGCAGCAGAAAGCGGTACGGTGAAGTTCAATCCCATTTCGTAGCGAAGCGACGCAGGACCTACTCACTGGGCTGCTCGGTTTTTGTATTTTCCCAGTACTGTGCCAGTAACTCCACCTGCCATTTTGTTCACCAGATTGCACATCATTTTATTCAATGGAGAGTCGATGCTATTGACACTGGACAGTAGGTTCGTGCAGTTCTTTTTTCAGCTTCCTTACTTTACAAACCACTCCCCTCTTGTTCTGGAGCAGTTTATACTCCAGCAGAAGAGGGTTAAATAAAAGTTGATGGTGCAACAAGCTAACAGCTTCCTACCTTTTGGACCCCTCGGCTCTCTGTCCCCATGAAAGGTCAGGGCTGCCACCAACAACTATTTTAACTATTATTGTCAATTATTTTTTCGGTGGCTTGATCAGTTCTTTGGTCAATAAAAATTGTGAAAAATGTCCATCCCGGTTTCCCCAAAGCCCAAAATGACATGTTCAGATCTCTTGTTTCGTTTGATAAACCAAAACCCAAAGATATTACGTTTACTATCAACTAAGAAACAACTAAGAAAACCTGAAAATAATCACATCTGAGAAGCCGAAATCAGAAAATGTTGAGATTTGATCGATTATCAAGACATACGCTGAACATTTTTCTGTCCATCGACGAATAAGTTAATTGACTAGTCGATGCAGCTCTATTCAATAGCACAAATTCACAGGTCAAAGTTTGCTCAAGTCGACCTTCACTCACATTTCCTTCCCCCCTGTGAGCAAATCCGTCGATCGCATCAAATCCACCAATATGGTCAACTCCCGTTTGTGCGCTTTGTCCACTTGGCTCTCTCATACCTCTACCCAGCATTTCTACTTTCAGATCTAGGACCTGCACTATCGGTCTGATCCCTCTGCCTGCTCATTCTCCAAGGTCTATTTAAGATGATCCCTCACTCTAAATAAGAGCATCAGCTAAGTTCAGGAGGAGGCAGAGAAACAAGGAAATAGATTTGAGAAAATTTGGACAATGACATTAAGTAAAGAGAGGTAAGACAGGGAGAGGAGGAGGAGAAAGAGGGCGGAGGAAGAGCGACCAGTCAATACAATGCTAATAATTAACTTCACAAAAATGTACAGTGCATTTTCGCCATTGCCCCTTTCACGACTGTCTAACAACTGCACAATCAATAAATGGTACTGTCACAAAACAACACCGACAACTGCAATATATGCAGGCAATGAGGTTTGTCTGAAGTCATTTAAGGCGTTTTGGATTTCAGATGTTTGACTGTTGCGAAAGGACCACGAGCGAATGTTCACACCATACGGAAAGAACATGAAATAACATAAGTCAACTAAAAACATAATTAAATATTATACATAACATGTGGTTGAAACTGATAACAGAAAAGTCATTATTAGAATGCACTCACTGTCATTCCCTGAAATCTAATGACTTAATTATATAATGAATCAATCAGCAGAGCATTTAAGGCCCGGAACAAACCGTTTTCTCAATCAGTCTCGTTTTCTTAGTGATCTGATCTGACACGAGCAATTTCCTGCCAAAATTCAAACTGTTTATTTCACAAGAGGGATTTCTGTATCTAAATCAATTAATCTGATCAAACCACACACGATGAGGCAGATTAGATCATTTGAGTATTAAACTCTTCATCAATGGAACCTAAGGATGGGATTTTTTAAAGAACTTTTACTTCCATTGCTGCTTATTTACTCATGAATACACTGTATAATGATAAAGACAAATGCTTAAGATTTTAAACCAAGTTTTCAGGGGATTTAATGATGATTATTTCCAATTTTATGAATGTGTTTAACTGTTTTTGTCATTTTCTTGTCAAAATGGAAAAAAAGTTGCTGATTACAGCTTCGCAAATTACGACATTTGCTCTGCTTCTTTCCCCGAATCACAGAATTTTAGATGAAATACTTTGGATGTGGAGGGTTGTTGCTTCAGCTAAATGGGAAATGAACAAAAAGGAGCTTAAAAAATAATCGATAAGTTCTCTGATGCTAATTCAAGCCCTGCTGGTTGCAGGAAGTCAAAGTGTAAAGCATTTCTCATTCCTACATCTGAATTTAAGACACATGCAGCATAAAAAAAAACACTACACATATTAACCAATGTAAGTGAAGAGGCTAGAAATGTGTAGTAAAGGATGAAGTACAATAGGCCATAAATTGTCCAGGGAGACGATGTCCAACTGTGTTTCCCAAAGCAGGCATGATGAAAGAAAA
Source organism: Xiphias gladius (assembly GCF_016859285.1). Lineage (NCBI taxonomy): Eukaryota > Metazoa > Chordata > Actinopteri > Istiophoriformes > Xiphiidae > Xiphias > Xiphias gladius. The sequence continues at coordinate 1,868,475 of NC_053416.1, read as the reverse complement.
GCCTGCTTTGCATGTTGTGCCACCGACTCTGCTCTATATTAATCTGAGCGAGCGCTGTCAGCGCACCCTGGAAAAGCAGCACGTCCACTTGCCGCCTTCAAGGCAGTTTAATGCTTTCAGGGGCTTTGGATGAGAAAACCTGCAGTGGCACTAAAGCAGAGAGGAGACTGAGGCTGATTAGACGAGGACGTAGCAGAGACAGAGGGCGACAATGAGAGGGCACATTCAACGGGCCAGAGGTCAAACCTGAACACATCCCATCGGTCCGAGCAGACTTCCTGTTTGCTTCCTGACCTGCCCAGTGCAGCGACGCGCTGAAGGAGAATCTGTCATTAGAAATATGAAGCTGACTGGAAAACGTCCTTCTCTCTCTCTCTCTCTCTCTCTCTCTGTGTGTTTTCAATCCATTAATAATGTGGTTTGTTTCTCGCTGGCACCAACAATCTACAGCGGACAGGATAATCAGAGCCTCCTGCTGGGGGCCGAGACTTCAGCAGGGAGGACGCTCACATTTTCATCATCTTTATTTTGCATTTAAATCATTACCCTGGATCCAAGTGGGAGCGTTTTCTTACCACACAACACGGCAGCGCTTCAAGAGCGGAGCTGATTTTATCCTGTGAAGGATGACTCACTAAAATAACAGGTACGGTTTCAATCTATACATCTACTCGTTCATTCCCTCATTTATTTACTTTGTTCTACGAAAGAGCAAATACTGCACAAGCTCCCGCCACCTGCAACTGGTGAACAATGTCGCGTGACTGGTCTCAAGTCACATTTTCCTCATTATTTTACACCGCGGCTGCAAACGATGAGCCGATCAACCGATTGGCCGGTCGAGAGAAAATCAAATCAGCGACTCGTTTCGGTCACAAGTTTATGCTCTTCTTTGTCATATATGAGAGTAATATGAATGTTTCTATGGTTCTGAAACTTTTGGTTGAGGAAAATGTGCTATTTGAATGGCATTTATTTAAAAAAAATACTCTGCCAAAAAAAGAACACGGCGAGGAGGGTTTTGCTCTTCAGTGCTTCACTGGGTGACTGACCTTGAATCCAGACCTAAGTGAGAACAGGTAGCTTTGCTGGGGGTAAATAAAAAAGAAAACACTCTACCAGCCAGGTAGAGAGATGTGAGCGAGGAGAAACAGAACCGGGCCCGTTAGCAGTTCAAAAAAGTGAACCGGAGGTTACTTTGAGGGCTCGAATTAATGAAACGTGACTCAGAGTTCGCCGACCCACCATTTTCTCCTTTTGTTGACTCGTCAGGTAATGGCTTCCTCGAACAGCTGGAGGGGGTCAGGGGGTCGTATGACAGCAGCCTCCGGCCAATCAGCAGCCGCGGAGCGCTCCGCATTCCTGACCGTCTGCGGATTGTTTGATATTGGATAACCCCGATTCCCTCGCTGCCCTTTTCAAAGCATCACCTTTACTACTGTCTGACATTTGCCGTTCCAGAGCCGACATTCTTTTCTTTTTGCTTCAGGCACCAGATGAAATAAAGATAACGGGCTTCGAAGTCAATCCCACATTAATACGTCTCTCGTCTCTTACCCAGCTAAGATTTTATAGCAGGATCGGTGTGACTTTGACATCAAAAAGCAGACAGTGGCAACCATCCATCACTTCTACCTGCATTGTTTTTAGACAGTGAATGTACAATACCTCAGTCTTATCAGTGTAAAAGCTGATACTACTTTTCAAAGCTGGTTTGCAAGCATTTCCACTGCGCCTTCATATTTTAAAAGCCACGTCATTAATTGGCTTTATATTGGCCCGAGCCTCCTCCTGCACATCTTCCTTTTTCGAGGTTTTTTTGGGTCTTTTTTTAAATGCTTCCTGCTGCCATAGGACCCTTTTCACCACACGGCACGAGGTCACGAGGTCAAGGGGGTGAACAAGGCTCCCTTGCGATAAGCAAAGCTTACGGGCCAGATATGCCCTGAAACTGACACCCACAGCGGAGTGGGCTCCAGTTCTGTTTGGATTACACCGGGTGTCAAATCTCAGCTTTGGCCCTGCACGGGCAGATGACGAAAAACTCCGTCACACGCTACAGAGAAAGTTCCTCCAATACTAGAAGGTGAAGGACAGAATGAAGAGAAGGCGTCAGCCTCATGGAGGAAAAGTCAGAGGTGCTTCACTGGAAGTGGTGATTTTAGCATCCGGTTCTCACACCTGAATGAAAACAATAAAGTTCAAACGACATTCCTCCGTCAAACCACGTGAAACAACAATCCTCACTTTCAAAGTCGTCTGGCAGATTTTTCCCTCGTCTTTCCTTGTCTGAGAGATTCAGAGATGATTCAGCTGGATGAAACCTAACAGAGTCCTGGTCAGGATCATTATCCCCGTTATCAGTAGAGACACAGTTTCGCCCTTCTCTCCAGATTAAAATACAAGAGGATACAGCGGACTCGTCCATCATCGGGATCCTTCCTGCCTGTAATCACTTCAGCTCTGGCGGCCTGCCCTCCACCACTCCCAGCCAATGTCACGTCGAGGGGCCGAGCTGCTCACTGCAGGCGGTTGCAGAGAGCCGGACGCGAGCTCGAAGTCTGAGCGGCGAGCTGCGCAGCGGCACGGTCGCGAGAGTGAGCGAGGCAGCGATAAGGCCTGTTCACAGGGGACGCGTATCATGTGAGGCTGCGGTGTAATTAGTGAGCTTTGTGCTTCATGGAGGAACACCTTCCTTACAGGAGACAGAAATCAAACCTTTACAAGATAAAGAGGATGTGGCAGGAAGTGACGATGCAGGAGACGACGAAGAACACGTGGAAATGAAGACGAAAAACTACATTTACAAGCCTAAAGCAGATTCAGTTTGCAGGGAAATTATTTCTTTTATCACAGGTCATTGCTGCAGATTATACCGGTGATCTCTGAAATTAGGAGGCTCTTACTCCCGTTTAGGACTGCGGCTAGGGATTATTTTCAGAGTCGATTAATCCGCTGAGTACTTTGTCTATTAACTGATTGGTGGTTTAGTCTGTAAACCAGAGACTTGAAAGAAATGTTCATCACAGTTTCCAAAAATATTCAGTTTATTGTAGCTAAAGACAGAAAAAATGGCAGCAAATAATAAAATGCACCAGCCTAATGACTGAATCAAGTTTTTTTTTGTTCGGGACTGAAACTACATTTGCTACGTTTACTTTCACTATCGATTAATCTACTTCTTGATTATATTCACGATTAATCATTTGGTTGATAAAAGAGTGAAGAAAATAGTAAAAAATGCACATTACAATTTCCCAAAGTCAAAGTTGTCTTAGTCAAATTTCCTGCTCAATAAGCGCAAAAGTCCTCGACCCAAAAATGTTTCATTTACCGACGAGGTAGAAAAAGAAAAAACCTAAAATATTCACATTTCAGGGGCTGGTATCGTTCAATTTCAGCCATTTTTGCTCAAACTATAACTTCATTCATTTTTGCCGCCATTTTTCTGCGTCTGTTTTTCATGGAAGCCGGTTGGTGGTGATTCTCGATCCTCCCTGCAAAGCCCCGATTGGCCAACCAGGGGAGAAAAGCCGTCAATGCGCACAACCCCGGACCTGTTTGAATCGCAGAAGGATTCAAGACGTGGGTGGTTCGATCCGGGGGTTCCTCACATCTGTCTGTCACTGAGGTGACTCTGTACGTGACGCGGATTAAAAATCTTGAGACATTTTGTATTAATAAAACAACCTAGAGGCATCTTCTCTCAGAGCCAGATAGACGGATACAGTAGGTAGACAGATTAGGACAGAGGGGCGTGGGGGGTCTTGGCGGGGGTTCCCCTTGTTGTTTGGGGTCAGCGGTGTTTGGAAGTCTCTGCCTTTGTTCAAATCTCATCAAGTGTGAAAAACCGGGGCAGGCCTGAGGCCCTGCGCATCATCTCTCCGCTCCGCCAGACCATCCGACAGAAAATCCAAACGTGCGAAGGTCATTAGAGGAAACTTTAACCTTTAGGTCGATTGTTGACAGCTCTCGCTCAGACAAACAGGACTACAAACAGGGATATGATGCCAGTCTGGGGAAGCCCACGGAGTCTTGCGAGCGGAAAAAAGTATCGCCTCCTGGCTGCATTTCCTGAGATCAACAACTTCAGAAGCAGTTAGCAGTGACGTTTCTCCATCACCGGAGAGCTCAGTGTCAGACTGCTGTGACACAAAACGTGTCCAGGGGACTCGTGGAAATCGGTCCAGCACTTCAACATTACGCCTGCGACAAAACGTCATGACGGTATTAGACTGCGGCCGATAAACACGAGAAACAACCCAAAAAAAAGCGGTTATCAGCGACTGTGTTTCCTTGGGAGTGGTTACTGAAACACTACACTTTTTCAGCACTGACTGCAATTCGTTCCTTTATGGCAGCTTTGTTTTACAACATGCATCGGGCTTATAACGCAAAAAAGGTTTTCGTAGAGAGAAACGTTTTTATTCCTCAATACAAGGTATAAAAAAAGTGTTCTTTGTATCCTCACCAATTCTGTGTTATATATCGCCACTGGTATTGAAATCTTTCAGTAGCTAGCTTAGGCCAGCCTGACTTTGTTTGTATCAGTGGGCCCTAGATGTATTTGTTTGAACCCAAAATATGTTATTTCGCTCCAAATCCCCAAATTTGGTGTAGTGCATCCAAAATGTGCAATGCGTTCCCACCCCTCCATGAGTGCAGCCATCTCAGATTCGGGGAACTGGGGGTGATACTGCGCGCCGTAACAAAATCTATGAAATCATGGCGTGCTTTCTACACTGTTCCATCAGGGGGCTGCAACTAACGATTATTTTCATCATCTCAACTACTTGTTTGGTCTATAAAAAGGCAGGAATATAATTATAAATGTCCGTGGCAGTTTGTTCAGATTGTTTGTTTTGTCCAACCGGCAGCTCAAAGCCTGAACATATTCGGTTAAAGTCTCGCACAAAGCAATGAAAAGTCACAAATACCAACGCGTGAGAAGCTGAAACCAGAGGCTGTTTGGCTGTTTCACGTAAAAATGGACTTTATTCAGTTATCAAAACAGTAGCTGGTTGTTTTTCGGTCCGTTGGCCGACTGACGAATCAACTGATCATTTTAGCACAAACTTGTCTGAATCCCCAAACTTATTCTTATTTCACTCCAGATCCCCAAATTTGGTGTAAATCATCCAAAACGTTCTTATTTGTTTTGATCTCTGAATATAGTCCCGTCTTAAAACTTGGGAAATGAAGTGATATTGGGCCCAAAGAAAAAAAAAACCAAAAGAAAAAAAAAAAATCAGGGAGTTTTGTTTAATCATGACCAAGAGATTAAGGAGTGTCTGAGGGCCCCCAGGTGGCAGAGAGGCCCCAAGAAGTCGTGCAGTTTGCTTACGCCACTGACTGACGGCCAGTTATTACTATTCATGTCGATGTCACTATTAAATATCCGCACAGGAACGTCCCCGGCAATGAAAACCTCCACTTGAGATCAAAACTGTGTCCGAAACCGGGGACAGAATGTGGAACCGAAACCGAAACCTCCCTCAACCCACGATGGCTACAGCCCGAGAGCAGAGCCACTGCCTCTGTCTTCGAGGCGATTCTGACCTCATTTAGACTAATGACCAGCAACAGATGGCACAGGTTCGCATTTCATCGCTGAGACGGAGACTGAGGGTGTTTGGCTGCAGACCATCTGAGCCAAAACGCTGCCCAACCTCTGGTGATTTGGAAATTAGCGGTCGCACACACAGATTTTAACACACTAACCCACCGCATCCTTTTTTATATTTTTGTTTTTCTGATTCAGTGAGAGTGGTTTCAAGGTGGACAGAGCGGGGGCCAGATGTTCTCCGACTTTGGCACTACTGCATTTTTTTTTGTACTGCCACGGTAGCAACTGCTGCCTTTATCAGGATCACGGACCACAGGTTACAGTTTAACTTTAAAGCCGCAGTCCTGCCCAAAGTCAAATATGACCTCGTAGAATGGACGTTTCATTCTCCCAACTCCTGAAAGTGCAAGAGCCTCTTGAAGAGAATGAATAAATTCCTTCCCCTTTTCAATTTTCTCTGACACACAAACAGAAAGGAAGGATGAGGGGGAGGCTGGCAGCGACACCAAACCAAGTTAATAGTCCTATAAAATTCCCATGGCACTCGTTTTTGCCTTTGACATCACTTTAATTCACCTATAACATTTCTGTCCCGGGTTCACATGCTGGGGGGGGGGGTGCAGCATCTGGGAGTTCCTGGCTGACTGCGTCCATGTGCCGCTGTGTAGCCAAGTCCACGAGTCCACAATTTAGTCACTTGTGAAACACAATCATGATCTACCTACTTTGGTCTACATCAAACACGAGCTAAAAAAGTGCAAGCTGCGTTTTTGCAGAGATGTGTGAACGATTAAAGCCTCGGTCACAACAGCTTCGAATTTCCCCAGAAAGAAAGCTGGGTTTCCATGTCCGGAGGCCTGGGAATCAAGTTCATTTCGCAACTTCATCATCCAACTTTGGCCTGAAATCACTGAAAACCTCGGCAGATTGTTTATTAACTCATCTTACTTGTTGGCCTTTTGCAAATCCTGCTTGCATGAGAAATGACTTCCCTTTAACAGTCAGCGTTTCAGCAGGCATTTCATTGCCACCTCTTGCACCATTTCCAATTGAGGAAAGGCCACAGAGAGTGATGATGGACGCCCCCCCCCCCAAAAAAAAGAAAAATCCCCACCACCACCACCAGCACCACCCTTCCCCCTCCCACCGCCCGGCCTCGCCCCTCTCCCCTCCGCCCTCGTTTGGGGATGCAGGGGCTCATCAGTGTCTCTGGACCAGGCCCGGCTACCTCCGCTCTCCCTCCGACACACCGCTGCACCGCGGTTTTGCACAGAGGCCAGAAATGGCTTCCAGCTGGCCGCGAGTAAACCGGGTCCCGGCCGAGCACTGGGGAGAAACTGAGAGGAAACAAAGCTTTCCGCTTGCACAATTATTTGCCCAGTGCGCACATTGCTCCTGACTCTGCAGTGCAGTTCGGGCCGAAGCACCCACAGACCTGCCGCTTTCCGTTTCCGACCCGACCACCAAACTCACTTTCGCCGCCCCGGAGCCTGCTCCGGCTCCCGGCTCCTTAATGCGCTTCATTAGGGAACGGGCCAAGCTGCCCCGCGAATTTCAGCTGGAGATCAAACTCGCCTGTCTTGACAGTGTGTGTGTGTGCGTGTGCGTGTGTGTGTGGAGAACTGGTGAGAGTATTTCTGTAGTTTAACACCGGTCCGGCACGATGAGGGTGAAGACCGCGATGATGGTGCGCCCCTGTCCTGCCCCTGCGCATCCTCGGCGTGCACCGGACCCGCACAACCAAACCCCGGGAGAAGCCGAGAGGAGCGACGCAGCGAGACGAGGAGAGAAAGAGCAGATGCGGAGACACCGGGGGTGGGGAGCAGGGGAGGGGGCGGCCGGCCGCCCGGCCGCCCGGCCGCGGGACTCACCAGTCGGTGTCCGAGGTCTCGTCAATGACGTCCTGGTAGGCGGTCAGCAGGGCCAGTCTGTTCTTGCCGAGATTCACAGCCATGTTTCCGTCCCTGCAAGCATCCAGACCGCTGCTGATGGAGAGAGACACGGAATGAGACTACAGAGAGGACGGGGAGGAGGAGGAGGAGGAGGAGGAGGCGCTGACTGGTGGAGACAAAGAGACTGTCACGGTGTCCGAGCGGTCCTAGCGCCGAACCCTTGCCCGACCAGCCGGGCCGACGGGTCCTAGTGCCAAGGACCGAAGACTTACAGCTGCCGTCGGGACAGATGGGCATCCTGCAAAACCAGAAAGAGGTTCGCTCTTCAGACGGATGCTCTCAGTGTCAAAGACGTGGAACAGATGAAGGAAAATCCTTTGCGGGGGAGATGGTTTATTTTATGACTTTCTGAGGGAGATTCCTGGAAAGAAGGAGCCGATGTGGTGTCTCGGTGCAGAGAGAAGCCGGAGGCGCTGTTCAGTGGTGGGACGCACCTCACGGCTGTTTGTCATTATCAATGAGGTGAAGTCCATTTTCCCTCAGCCCGGAAATGTCCTCAGAGGACTGGTCTTACAAACCTCGGTGCGTTCAGTTTATCGTCCCGTAGGACAGAGGCGAGCGGCCGGTTTGACTCAGCGCAGCCACGACGCCCCTGCGACTGCCGGGTTTGTCCTGCCAGAGCAGCCCGGTGACCAGGTGCGGCAACGCGGTAGCTGGAGGAAAGTAACACACAGAAAGACCAATAAAAAAGAAAAGATGTCACAGAAACACAGACATTGTGTTTAAGGACAGGATTCATCACTGACAGCTGCGGAGCCACAGCTGCAGTTTCCTTTTGTCGGTTAAGAGACGCTTAAAATGTTCAGGATTCACGGACCCTCGTGGTTTAACAGGTCTGACGGGTGACCGACACTGTGCACCTGACTCTGCATTTCACCCCCCCCGAGTTTCACTGGTGATGGAGCAACGCATCCTCATCTTTGCTGTAGGACAAAAGGGGCAATGACAAATACTATGCGCAGCCTGTCCAGGCCGGAGAATTCAGGTCATTCACTTAAGGAAAAGCTGCAACGTGACTCACGAAATACTTTGGTGACCCTTTGTTTTACGGGTCCAGTGGTTTCCATGTAGTTTCCCTGACATCAGCTGGAAGGTAACTGTGAAGTGACACTCATCAATTCCAACTACTTGATAGTGTAATGAGAGAAAATCTTTTGGTCAGCCCTCACCTGGCCATGCACAAATGGGAAATGTGCCCTCGGGAAAGCACAAGTTTCAATATATGTGTATGGAAAATAAAATTTAAAATACAGAATGAATATTTTCTTTGGTTCAAATGGAGCATTTCTTTCTAACAAATTCAGAAAAGTCCTCCGGAAACAGCCACTGACAAGCTTAACGTTGACTCTATGTTAAATTAAATTTGTGCCAAAACTAACAGTTGTTTTTTGTTTTTGGTTGTGTTTGGTTTTTTTTTTTTTTTTTTGGAAACTTCTAGGAAATTATTGGGCAAACTACAGACCTGTAAAATAAAAAATTAACCAAAGTTTTGACTGAAATAAAAGTAAAGAAGTGCTGATCACAACAAGTTTTAAAAGTAAAAGTGCTCAATATACAGAATGGCCCCTGTTGTTTTTATATTACTATATCAGAAATACTTCTAACTTTAACTACTTTACAGTATATAAGTTTGGGCAGTTTAATCTACGCATCATATTTTATTAACTGATCATATTGTTTTTTTTATGTAAAATGATCTTCCAAAAAGTAAGTATAAGCAATAAAATAAATTAGTCCAGTAATAAGTGCAATATTTCCCACTGAAATGTAGTGTAGGCTGTTTTTTTATTGATATTTCAAGTCAGATTAAGTTAAATACCAGCAAAAACTGCAAGTAGCTAAGCTAGCTTGTTAGCTTATAGCTGTGGTTCAGCTAATGTTTTTAAGCTAATACCCACTTGGCTAACATTGGCTAAAAACTATCCTTTTGTAATCTACTGACAGGTATAAGGGTCAGTTATGCTGTTTTCTAAATGACTAGTTTTAACAGGGGCTACACGAAGGTTTTTCTCCGCCGCCGACCGTGGTTTCTTGCCGGGAGCGGTCGGTTGGTGACGGTGACCAGCCGGGCCGGGGCTAGCTGCTTAGCATGCTAACTTCAGTAGAAGAAAAGACGTGATAGAGATAGAAGCAAACCAAGAGTTAGCACTGGCGCCGCTTTCCAGCGCCGGAGACAGCTCTTGGCAGATAAAAACAATTAAGTTTGATGCTGAACTCGCAACGTGTCTTTTAGACTGGTTAAATGAGCAGCTGTTAATGCTAACGTTAAAGAATAAACCTATTTTTTTCAAAGCTTGCTGCAGTGTTCGAGGAGCAGCCGTGGTACAAACATAGTGTTTTCCTGGCTGCGTACTGGGGTGATGATAAACGAAAATACTTCATTGTGTCTATAATGTGAACTTTATATCTGCGAAGCATTACTTTAGGCGACAACGCTCTGTTTGGAAACTTCCAGCTTCGTAATCGATCTCCGGCGATCACCACACAAGGCATAACGGATTTTCTCCGACCCGCTGTGACGGAGCCCAGATCTAAGAGCTCATCGGCCCAGAGGTTTAAGTTTATTCTGTTAACAGAATAAATATTCTGTCACTGATGAAGACTTTCATGGGACCAGACAGGCTGAATAAACTCCACATGCAAGTAGCAACCCTGTCTGCTAGAGATTACATTCACAGACTAGAAAACGCTAAACTGCATTGCTAACTGTTCGAAAAAATGCAATTTATTTTATCAGCGTGATAAATCCTCACATTACCACATTTACTTTGGTTTACAGTGTGAAAATCTGTTGAACTGGCGTGTAAATTACAGATAAAACAGCTGTGCATGTGTGTGTGTGCGAAGCCAGCTAGAACCAGCCAACTGAAATTAACTGCCGGCTGTCTCCTGACGTACACCGCACTAAACCAGTACTTCCAGTGCAATCTGCGGAAATGCGTGCGCATCCACGTGTCCTGTATGTGGGGTGGAAACGGTCTGCGGCAGGACGTCGACTCAAAGGTCAGTCAGGTGTTTGACAAGCGCCACGGACCTCGGAGGAGTCGTCTAATCAGCTGATCTGAATCAGCTGATCCGTGGCCAACTGCACTCGGAGGTTGCCACGGGGGATTTTTCGGCGCTTAGTTTCTCCCGAGTGAGACGTGGGCTCGGCTGAGAGACACCTCCCCGACTCAGGCTCACCGGTCAAAAACCCGTAACTCCTACCGACTAAAGTTTCATATTGAGAGAGACCGGAGACTCTGCTGAGTGCAGTGATATCAGTTACTTGTTCGTGGAGTCAGAAATGTGGAAAATAGAGCGAGTTGTTTCTGTTTCCCTCTGAAAATCCGGTTCTTCATTTTGAGGGTGGTACTTCCGCCACCCGGAGGCCCCTGGGGCAGAACGCGTAGGTCTGTTCGATCAGATAGTTACATCGTGTGAAAGAAGACTAGTTTGCCTACGTCCTGCCGCGAGGACGAGTTAAACAGAAACATTGAATGCCTGGGAAATTACGAGCCGTGCCGCTGAGAAAAGCGGTTCCCGCCGTCACCTCCCCGATCGAGCCGCGCGTTTTTGACCTTTAAGCGTTTGAGTTTCTGTGACGAACGATCGGGACTAGTTAGCTGCCAAGAAAAGTGAGCGGAGGAAAAACAAACGTTTCCAGGCTTCAGAGTCAACGTTATTTTTTTGCATTTCGGAAATGGCGGGCAGTGTGACGAGTGTGACGTACAGAGCGCGAGACCCAGGTTGACATCCGGAGTCCGTCTGTGGTTAGGTTTCGGGCAACAAAAGCAAGGCTAGGTTAGGGAAAGATGGTGGTTTCGGTTAAATGTTAATAAACAGTATTAAACCAGATCGAGAAGGTTCCGTCAACGCTGTGAGTGGCTTAACGTAACCGTCGGAGAAGAATAATAATGCTGCGGCACTCCAAAAAAATCACAAAACGCTTTTGCTTTTACAAATTAGTTGTATATAAACATCATTTCTGGGAGACAGAGTTTCTAAATTTTCATGACACGATGACATTACCACTATTATTGCCACTATTCTGTGGAGGTGCACAAAAATGTTGGCAAGAGGTGAGTGACGTCAAAGCCTGGAGGTCTGGCTTTACCTGACAGATCAATGAGTTGTCTTCTCCTCTCCCACTGTATGTGTGCGATGCGCTGATGTGGACAGAGTCTTGACGTGAGATTTCTACGTAAAATAATGGAATAAATGTGGGGGAATAAATGCTGCCGCGACTTTCACTATATGCACCGCACATGTGGAAATTTAAAAGCCTATGGAATCATCACAGAACGCCAGTCAAACGCCAGTCGTTGTCCACTGGGTCGAGTGCGACTGATTATGATAATGGGATAGATATGATCATCTTTCTGTGGCTTCCCGGACGGACGGGTGATGCTGCTGAAGACTGCCAGACTCAAGACTTAAGACTGCAGCTTTTTTGTCACCTCCAACGGCTGCAGTCGCCCGATCTAGTTCATTCTGCAGGGCCAGGTGACACTCTTCTAAAATGGGCCTAACCTGTCCTTGGAGGTCGGTTGAACAAGGTCCTTTTCCAAGCAGATCCTACGAAGCGCTTTACAGGAAGAACAGAAAGCAGCGGGTGAGACACGGTGCAATCCGCAAAAAGTTATAAAACCGGGGAAAATTCAAATAAAACAAAGGTTTTCAATTATTTAAAAGAAATGTGCATCGATGTGGCTTCTGAACATTTTTAGTTTCCCTTTGCTTTGTTAGAAAATCAATTGTCAAGTCTTGTGTTGGGGATTATCACGTCACTTCTCCTTTTAGTGCAAACGTGTACACAGAAATACACTCGACTCATTTCCTCTTTTTAAAAGCAGCGCATGACCGCTAGGACTTCAACACCGAGTCATAAAGCAACCAAAAGTCTTGCATGAGTCTTGCAGGAAATATGTTTTGATGCGTGCGTTCATCTCTTCGGCCTGCTCAACGTCACAAACCGGATCGCACACACACACACACACACACACACACGCAGCACTACATGAGCATTGAACTGATTAGTCAACAAGAGCTCAGCTCCGAAACTTTTATCATTTTCCTGAGTACAACTCAAGACATAAGATCGTTCGGGCTCCACGCGGCTTTTTGGCGTCTGCTCGGTGAAAACCCGGCGGCGGTTGACCAGGGCAGGGATGTCGCTCAGTGTGATAATTGTGCATTGAAGGCAGGAGGGAGAAATTCCAATGAACTGAGTCCCGGGTGCCATAAAAAGCCTTTTAATACTAAATGGCGGACGTCGAAGCGTTTCAGCAGGAGCCTTCATCGGGATGTTGAGGTGAAATTCAGGCACTTAAAGAAGCACAAGAAGTGGCACCAATGAGTTACAGGTGTGTGGATAGAAGCTCAGAGGAAAGCGGGGCCCTGACCCTTAAATCACACAGGAGATCAATGAGGAGAACTCTGGAAACCAGCCCAATACAGATGCCAGTCTTCTCAGGGAAATCTAAATGGGGCAATAAATACCCGCTCAGACAACATTTACAACAAATTTCAAAATTAATTTTAAAAAAATTCCACGGGGAAATTATTTTTGCTCAAACCTAAAATGAAGCACCTCCCGTGGATCAGTGGATCCTTTAAGCCCTTGGGTTGCTTTTGCTTTAAGGGTCAAAATCCAAAAAGTTCCTTTTCTCTGAATTAATTTTGATTTAGTCTATCTCCCCCTCTGATTGACTCATGGGTGACCTGAATACCAACTGCTTTGAGAGAATCAGGATTATTGCCATGTGTAGGTTCTTTTTTTTTTTTTTATTCCTCATTACCAGCTGGAATTCGCCAGTTAGATATTCATTCTGCAAAGGTTGAAGCAAAGACGTGCTCCGTTTTTTTTCCCCTTCTTTTTATTCTTTGCATTGAATCGGTTTTCATTTTTGTAGCTGCTAAAAACATGACTATATATCACGGCTGGAAGGCTGATCAAGAAGATCGAGGCAGTGTTTGTGTAAAATGGGAGACTTGACCCCTTAAAACTTTGATCATTGCAACTGATGCAATTAATCATCGCTAGCAGCAGAGACATTGGTTGGCAGTGTGTACTTTGGTGTCACTTATCTTGAAAACTGTCCCTGATATTCAATCAATTCCCACCAGGCGCTGTAGCATAAAAACGAACAAGGCAAAGCGCAGAAAATGATCAGGATCTCAAAACAGCTCATTGGAATCAACAATATTTGCTCCTTCTACGTTCAAAGAGGCACCTTCTGTAGAGAATCTAGTTCCTCTACCATCCAGGATTCCAACAGCTATAACTGCACCGGGACACTGAACATGCCGGACAGCCTGGCTAGCACTGTCCGGGCCGCCGCTCCGTCTCGCTCTACGGGTGGAAACATTTTTCTGTGAGTAATAACCGGCAGGACCTCATCCAACCCCGGAGTCCCGGGGACCTCTTTGACAGCATATAAGTCACACTTAACATTGTTAACAGCTTGGTTCTGCATGATTTTTCCTCATTTCAAGAGAACTGCTTAGACAAGGTTTTGAGCTGATGACATATATTTCATAAGTCCGCTTCAGAAAATGATGCCTCGCTAGTGTTTGGGGTTAACCCTCCCAAATCTTAACTAAGTTTATGTGGAGATGGTTCCGCAAAGGTCTGATAGGGAGTTGGAGCTCTTTGCGCTATAACTGTCCCCAAACATAAGTACTATCACCGGGATGACACACTGTACATTTCCTTCTTTGTGGATGCTCATTTGGTGAACAAAATATTCGATGCATAGCCCGAAAAACATGGAATATTTCCTTATTTGTGTGGTGTAACAGCAATGCTTTATGACTTGTTCAGTCCAGTCCGTAGCAAAGATGTTACCACTTCAGCACTTTTTTTATAACATGTTGGGTTTTAAGAAGTTGAGAAGAAAGGGAATTATTTCCACATGTACAGCAGCTGGGTCCAAGTAAAGCCAATTTCAACAAAAACGAAGGTTGAAGGGTCAGTTAACCCAAATCCCCAAAGTTCTCTCACCCTTAAACTATCTGCCGCGTAGACAGTGCTAAGTGTTTACATGCTGAGACATCCAGCATTGCAACAGTTTTCATAGGGACTTTCTTTGGTACAAAGTAGTTCCAAAGAAACCACTTCATCCACAGCGCAGACTGTGTATTATTCAGACTAATATATTGGGGGGGGGCGGGACATTGAAAGCTTTGAAGAATTTAACTGCAAGCAATGTTTCTAGCAGCACAAACCCAACAATCTTCTCCTCCATTGTATCGAGGTAGGTAGGTTTTTTTTAAAGCCTGGACAAATCAAACCCCAGTCTTCTGCTTAGCTGGACACCATTAGCTGCTGTCCATGGGAATGTGTCAAATGTTTTGAAAAATAAACATGGGAGTATCTCTCTATCAAAATCGCCCTTCTCTTTCTGAAAATGCTAAAATATGTCTGGCTGTACATCCATTCATTTGATCAGATGGGATTTTTATTTTTTTTATCGGGCGATCAGCTAACTTAATCAGTTAGCGAAAACTTTGTTTAAATTTCCAGAAGACTGTGGCTGAGGTCCGATTTATTATTTCTCCCTCAGCCTGGTGTTCTAAAACCCAAAGGTGATCTCTAAACGCAAGTCAGGGAGGCGATCCTTATTACTAATCCAGTTCTGAGCTGATCAAGTCTCTGATCAGATTCCTCTCGAACTAACACCCCGCCCGCACATTCCATTCTACTCAGATATACGTTACAACATCAAAGTGCAAATCACCAAAACAGGGGTCAGTGTCGAGGGAACTGCTTTGCTGTTAGGGCGTTTTCGCACTGGCAGCTTAATCCAAATCTGGGTAACATATTTGTAGTATGAACACTTTTTTCCAAATCAGGGTGCGGACCAAGAAACTGCACCCAAGTTCCCTTGAATCTGGTCGTCTGAAATCAGTTCCAGGAGAACTGTGGAGCCAGACTGAAAAACCGTACTCCACAGGCAGAATTATGCAAGTTTAAAAACAGTACTTGTGGTGGAAATGTTGTTCAGAGACGTTTGCTTTTTGCTTTTTTTTTTTATAAATTCGAACTATAAATGACTGGAAAAAGTTACCATTTGTCAGCCAAATGCCTCGTGACCAAGTGCTGAAGCTACACCGCCAATGGCGCCAACTGGCACAGTTTGCGCCAGTTCATTGGCGCAAACAGTTTCTGTTGCGCCATCAGGGGGGGCGTTCGCAGGCAGTGTTGCCATTCTTAGCGCCTTTTTAGCTAGATTTACTGACTTTTCACACCCCTGTAGCGACTTTTCTTCAAAGAGCGCCTAGCGACAAATCTAGCGACTTTTTGGACAAACCTTTAGCCACTTTCCGTAGAAGAGAGTCGCCAGTGTTGTCCTGCGCGTGCGAGGTCGGGCTTTCCCTCTGGCAGGCTCGCCTCTGTAAGCGTCTCATTCAACTGACCGCACGGCAGCTGACACAGCAGTGAATGGGCTTCAAACTTTCTCTCTGACCGATCATTTTACAAGTAAATACAGCACAATCGTCTTTGACTAACATGGCTGGGGATTCTGTCAGACGACGTCATGGTTATAAAAGCAGGGTTTTATCCGAGCAGCGCAGCGGCTTGGAAATGTCTCGTAAGTGGCTGCTGGTTAACGTGTCGTCTTAATGGGCCATGTTTCAGTCATTATTTCATTCTTGTTCCATTGTCTGACAACAAAAAAAAGAAAAAAACATGTAAATGAGAACAGCTTTGTTGGGAATTCAGCTGCATTTAATTACTGTGTTTGTGAGCACAGAGAGGAAGAGAGAAGCAGATCAAGGCCGGTCCACGTACTAGGTTTTGACCTAGTCTTGTTACATTTTCTCAGATTTGGGTATTTTACATTTCAAATCTGCCTCCTGATGTTTACGTGTATCTCTCTACAAAAGTACAATTCCTGCTTTAGACTCCGCCATTGAATGTGAGTTCCTCATTCTCTCTCTACAAACAAGTTCGAACTCAGCGACTCCCTCCGGGAGCAGAAATGTGTCTCCCTTTGCGTCCGTCTCCCTGCAGCCTCTCAGAGCAGCAGCTCCGGCCCGAGGGGGGTGCTCTCGGGGAGGAGAGGACATCTGGGCCATTTGCAGATTCTGGCTGCAGCCTGTTGTTCCCGCACCACACACAGGCCGCTCGTTACTCTCTAGTTCCCGGAGCCACCGCAGGCTGACTCTGCTGGGCTGAAATCAGATCTTCCTCGTGTCCAAGCAAGGACTGAGTCCCCAGCAAGCGTCTCACAGATGGCACCGTGTAGGAGGCTGAACATCAGCAGCAATGAGCACAAGCATACACGTTATGTGTATGGGTGTACAAGATGTTGTGTGTGACATGGACACAAGACAAAAGCTCATCACACAGTAGGAAACAATTGTTGGCCGGATCAAAAACAGAGAGAGAACTCTGCTCATCCTACCGTCCTCACCGTCAGTGGGGCAAAAGCGTTTGTCTGGGGGTGGCACCGGAGCAGGGATCACGTTGTCACCCGCGTGTGTTTTAGGACATTTCAGCGTCAGCTTGTCAGACTTTGGTTCAGCTTCCATCCGTGTAATATGGACTTTCTCTAGCTCAGACCTTCTTATGCTGCCTTCATGTCCACGTTTACAACTTGGGAGCACCCACGTCATCTGACAAATCCTGAAGAGCTGGTCTCGCGAGCTTAAAAAAATTCTGTGCACCGACAATATCCACTAAATGTAGGTTTAATTACTTTGAGCGACGAACCTTAGCTGATGTGACGGAACCACAGTTGTTTGCCTTTTCAAGCAGTTTTATTCAGTCAAGGGCATAAGTTCCTCTTGTTTGGAGACATCAATGAAAGCCGGAGGGATAAAAATCGGATTTGAGGCTGTCACACATAGTATTTGCATCCTTTTAGTCAGATTGTTACACACAGTAGTCATTTCAAACGTCATTTACTGATATAGTTATACTGTAGTAAATAGTCTTCAGTTTAAGAATTTCAAGCATTTAACACTGTTTGAAACCAGTTTTAGTGGACGCTGCCACACTGAGCGACGTCAGGGCGTCTGGTTCTCGGGGAAGTCGGGTTGCATAAAATTGGCCCGAGTTTCCCAGTCGGACGTCCGACTTCTAGATCCTACAATCCTACTTAGGTAGGAAATGTCTTGAGTTGTCTGGAATGCATCTTAAAACCAAACTTCTGGCGCCTGAGTTCTGCTGTGGTTTAGCGCAGGCACCAGGGTTGGCAAGCAAAAGGAAGAATGTGTCGAATAAAAGATGATAGTTCTGGTTCTAGTATTAGAACACTTTTTTTTTTTTTTTTTCCTGTCATGATGCAAAAACCTACGAAAATCTCTTCTAAACTAAGAGAGCGATCTTGTTCATTTCAATTAAACATTTATAGTAAACATTTTGAAATAAATATAACTCGATTGTCCAAGAATTTCTCTCAAAGCCCTTTTTTGTCAGGTTTTTGCAGGCCGCACGAGCAATAGGCTGAAAAAGGTTCTTTTCTTCTCGTTTCCAGGAAAAGTTGACATTTAGGGAGCTTTCCCCCGTCTGGCAGCGGTGGTCGGTTGCCGTGGCAACCCGCCTGCCTCAGAGCTGAACCCCACACGGGCAGCCTCGGTGTTTTTCTCCCAGGCTCGGCTGGCACCGAGCCCACATACCTTCCCTCTGCTCTCAGAGCTCGACGCTGAGGACAGAGGATAATAGAGGAGGGGCGGTGATGCTGGTGGGCGCTTTAATTGGCACAAACAGCGATGTAGTACAAGGTGAACCTGCTGAAACTCACTTTGCCCAGCATTCGGCATGCATAATTTAGCTTTCTCTGCCCCGCTGTATTCACTGCTCCACCGTTTCCTTGTTTTCATCCACACACTAATCTTATTTCACATGCACATAAATAAAAAGCTCCTTCCCCTCGCTTTTCAAACAACGGTTTCCCCGTCAATAAGTTGAGGTTCTTCCGATTAAATCGGTGGATAATCGCAGGGGCAGTGCTGCCCAGGCTTTACATTATTATCAAGTCTGCAGAACCGGAGTCGAGTTTTTCTCTGTTCTCTCTGAATAAATAAAAAGCCCTCACACCAAAAGTACACTGTGCGTATTTTTTGTTCTCCACAGTATCAAGTGCTTCACCGAATCATAAATAATTGCCAATATTTTGCTTTTCGGAGGAATGAAACACCCTGTGCTCGGGTCATTTTAAGTGAAGGACTGAGCAGAGTAAAAAGCCAGTTTCTGACATACAAAGCCATCTTTCTCAGTAAGACTGCTCGTAGTATAAGTGAACAGGGACAAAGAACGTCTGATTATTACTAATCCCCATTACTACTATCAAATACTGATTGGTGCGTATCCTGGTCAAGAGACTAAGGGCAGAGTAACCTCAGTGTAAATGCCTCCCACACAAATGTGAATTTTGAAATACGACAGATAAAAGTGACTTCTCTTGACTGACAGGTGTCTATTAAAAATTATATAACAGGACACTTCAAACACTCTTATATATCTAAATATATATATATATATATTTATATATATATATATATATTTATATATACTATATATATACTCACACTTGCTCACTCTAACACTAACAAACACAACAAAACGCGTCTGTAGGAAACAACAGGGACCTGCAGGGTGAAGAGAATTAATTAAAACCAACCCACTTAACAGGAGGCGGAGGGTGTGTGTGTGTGTGCGTGTGTGTGTGTGTGTGTGTGTGTGTGTGTGTGTGTGTGTGTGCATGTGTGTGTGTGTGTGTGTGTGGACATGTACAGGAGCCTGCAGTTACCAAAAATCTTACCCTGTACCTTTTTTATTCTGGACGAAAACAACCTGAAAAGCAACCTGCATGATTCCATTCAAAGCAGTAAAATTCAACCAGACGCCTCTATTCTCACATTGGAGGCTTCTTTCTTTCTCTCTTCTGTGGAGAATAATGCAGATGTGTTGGATGAGACCGGCTCTCAAAGTGCAAATCTTCTCTTCCGAACGGCCGGGCCTGCACAGTGAGCTGACACCAAGCTGACTGCTCTTAATGGAGGCTCTGACTGGGTAAATTAGCCTGTCAGGACTGAACGGCGGAGATTACGTCGACTCTGCTTCCAGCCTCGGGAGGGAATAAATAACACTTGGAAAACCAGTGAGTTTTAATCCACTAAATGCAGCGACAAGTCCTTGAGAATTAGGTCGGTTTTCGCTAAAAATGAAAAAACATTACATGTAATTTTTTAGTTTTTGGAGGAAACTTTTCTGCTGACGCGTTCTCTCAGGCGAAGGACGAAACCGCTTGGATTACTCAAATCAAATATATTCTAAAGCATTTCGACAACATACCTGAAGACATCTGTGCTAAGTTTTGTGTTTTTTTATTTTACATCACCCATCACCTCATTTTTGCAGCTGTGTGGTGAGGGCACACCTCCCCGCCTCCTTCTAAATACCACTAGTAGATAAACAGTGGTAGGTAAACGGACCTACCACATGACCCTCTCGCCTCCCCTCCCAAGTGTCAGAGACGGAACCGACGTTCACTGACCCGAGAGGCCGGTGTTTTGTCGCGATAATGAAATTAACGGCAGGACATGGACTCTTTTTACGATCCTTTTTCTGGGGGCATCTTGGCTGTGATATCTCTAAAATGGCGATGGAGCAGAGACTGATGTTTTCCTCAACAAACTGAAATTTATTTTACAAAGGAAACGCCTTCACTATTTAAACACAGCCCTCTTGCTCTCTGCATCTCTGGCTCCTGTCATAGATTGTAGCTGCATTGTTTAAGTGACCTAACATGAGACTCCGCCTCGGTTAAGCATTCATCAGAATTAACATGATTATAGCTACTCCACTCTTCAGTAATCCAGTCAATTTTACTCAGCGAATGTTATGAAAATTAGTTCGAGTACCATGCCTCTGTCCCGTGAAATAGCCAAGCTACGAAATGTAAAATGTAATGCATTGTTTGCCATGTGACCACACTGCCCTCCCTTGACCATGGATAGGCGGGTCTCTGCAGCCCTTTTGTAATCCTCAATGTATGTATGTCCCTGTAATCTTGTTGATTTGGAATGCATAGTTACTGGATTAGATGGTAGAACTGTACTTTATTATACTGTTAATGAAATTAGTCGTTGCTTAGCTCCTGTTCATCTATGAGCAGTATAGAAACTGATCTTTCCATTTAATCAGTCCTGTACATCACTGGTATGATTCCTTTAGCCGCTACATGCTCCACCGTGCTCACCAGCTGCTCTCTGACTGGGTCCGTCGGCTGTTTGCTGCCGAGCGGGTCGTGGACGGTGGCTCTTTACGGCCGTTTCTCGTGAAAACGTCCGCCTGCTGTGGCCCCAAAAACGAGGCCATGAGAGCGGTGGGAGTGAACCGGAGCGGTGAAGTTGCGGTCCCGACAAACAATGAGCCGAGACTCACCATTAAGCTCCGCAAAGCTCCGGGGAGGCTGCCAACAAGTCCTCCGACCAGAACGTAGGTTCGTCGCTACCGCAGACATCTGTCGCATTTTCAAATTGGCATTTGTTGCAACAGAGTGGACTGATAACTTCAGTATCGATACTAAAGATACTATAGTATTGATTTGAGTTTTTGCTACTGTCAATACGATTGATAAGAAAATGAAAAGAATGGGTCTGACTCATGTTAGATCCCATTCTGGGCACATAAGGACTCTTCTCTGGTGCTTCTGTGTGCATGCATGTCATGATTGTTTGTGTGAATTATTTACCATTAACTCCGGGGATATTCCATATTTTTCTTTACAAATCCCATGAAAAGTCCTAAACCAGTGTGCTAGTCCCCCGATACTGTTTGACTTCCCTACTCTGTGGCTCTCAGCTCCGGCCCACTGGTTCCACTGGTTGCTACTGAAGACATAAATCTTTTAAAATATACAGGTTCATTTTTTTTTTTGAAAAGTCTCAGTAATTTCCTAAAACACCTGCTCACTTTATATTTTTAGTTATCAAACAGGAGGAAATGGGGCATTTGTTGGGGACCATTTACAGTATTTGCTTTCATCTACATCGTGCCAGCTTCTTTTATGTGGAGTAAAAATTGTAAAGTCAGGAAGAAAACAAAAGGTTTTAAACTGGTGTTAGTTCCACCGCCTGTTACTGCAGGTTCTTTGTTTCGAAGATTCACTCTGCTCCTCTGTGGCAGAGGGGTATTGATTGGTTTATTGATCAGTTTCTATACTGGGGGTGCCTCTGAAGGAGGAGGCAGACAGGCGGACAGATGGAAGACAAACAAAAGGAAAGAAAAGGTCCACTTCCCATCTGTAGTCTGAGTGTTCTCTGTTTTCACCCATAGTACTATAGAAATTACGGACTTCTTTAAATCTAATTTTCGCTTCTTGATGCATTCTCAGCGATAGATCTTTTGGCGGCTCAAATAAAAGCTGAAGAAATCTATGTTCTGTGTTTCTCAGCTCAGGTCCTCAGAGATGGTCTCAGAATTAAGCCTGGTTCAGCAGCGGAGGCTCACAGTTTGATTCCCCACTCTGCCATCTCGACCAGCTCTCATCCGCACGCTGTCTGTCTGAGTTGAGATAAAGAGAGCAACTCCACACGTCTGGAGACCCTTCGAAAACCCGTTTCTAGAACTGATTAATAAGCACGTTTAACGCATTCGGTGATAAACATCAAAATATACGAAGTCGAAAGTCAAAATACAGCCGTGGTGGAGGGAACGGATTAGAGAAATAAAAACTCTGTGGGGGCGAAACAAACTGGGGATTAATTCTGAACGCTGTGGGTTTGTGAGCAGCCGAGTCGAGCCGTAAATCTCTACTCAGACACGAGTCGTTTAACCGAGTGGATCTGGTTTGGTCTCCGCGGGCCTCCATAGACCTAAAACCTGCAGCACTGCTGGACAGACAGGACGCCAGTGGCTGCTTTTTATATTCACAACAATAATAATCATCTCTATTTGTAGAAAGAAAAACAGGGTCACAATGTGCTTCACAAAATGTAACAGAATAAAAAAAATAAAAAAAAGCACATGGAAAACATCACAGATCCAGGTTTAAGATATATATGGAAAATCCCCTTTGAAAAATAATTTGTCTGATGTTTTTTCTAATCTACAAAAAAGAAAATTCTTAAAACATCAGAATCCAAATCAAGTAACAATAAACAAAACCCACTTTGGTGGGGATGGAGGACTGAAGTCGGACCAGAACAAAATGGGTAACGTGAAAAAACAAAGAGACAAACTCAGGTAAAATCACGAAGGAGAGAAAATGAAAAGTCAAACCTTTTTAAGACCTTTTTCTTTGCTCCACTCTGACTCCTCAAGGAAGTTTATGGACATAATTACAAATAAAAGTCAAAAGAAACTGAGATAGAGTGAATGGGCAGTGACTGACGTTGACCAGTAATAAATACAGACATATACAAACAGTCAAACTGATAAATTATCAGCAGGTATCGGTGTAGGAATTATTCTAAACCAATCAGAGAGTCTGGTTACACAGATTAGATCTGTTCACAGATAAAGGATATTTTAAAAAATGTCTATTTTTCTACAACAATCAGACTTAAACAACATGTGTTTATTACACTGAGGGTAAATATAAACCTCATCCATCCAGTCCTGATGATCCACTATCCTTGAGTCTGAGGTTAAAAGCTGATACATAATGTAATCTGGATTAGAATCTCCTCCGACGTGCCACGAATGTGCGTTCACCGTCGTCTTACGGTGTCGGCATAACTGAGGCTCCGAATGTCCCAGCGTAGTTCTCCTCTGTCTGTTCATATACTGATATTCGCCAACAACTTCTGAGAAGCCCAGTTCTGAAAAATAACAGATATATGTCACGTCTGGCTAATGCATGCTGTGACTCTGCCGAAGGCCTGTAAATAAATAGGTAAATAGATAAAGAACAAAAAAGCCTGAGGCTCAAAAGGTTGAAGAGTATTCGTTCCTTACCTCCCTTTAACTCGTTTTTTTATGTTCGGATTTTTGAGTCTTTGCCGCTGCGACGCCGCAGGTTTTCACTGACCTTGATGGAGGGTCCGTCTGTGTTGGAACGCTCGGTCTGAGCCGGTCAACTCTCAGACAAAGAGGAGAGACCTCAAAAGAGAATATTTATGAGCCTCACAGGGTTAAAAGTCTGGTTGTGCGGGAAAAACACAACCTGCATACCAAACCAATGAGACGGAGCCCCACGGCGAGTTCTGTAATCCAGAAAACAGAACCGGACCGCAGACCGAGAGACTGGAAGACACGATACTCTGAACCCGACTAAAACACACAGCAGGATTAAGCCTGCAGCCATGTGCACTAATGCCTGGTACATGACATTATATTAAACAGTAGAGTAAGATATAATATGGTTAACTTACAGTGACCAGAATGAGGCCACAGCTGTTCTGTAGCCATCGTCGTCTTTTCAGCACGGGGCCAAGAATTCTACATCCAAGTCCACGTTCAGCTGGTTCCTCGGGAAAACACGCATCTTCGTTTCGACCCGTCTGTCGGGACTCGGTCAGCATCACCGGCTGACTTGCGCGAAGTTACGCCATTGGTCGGCCGGCTGAGTGTTGGAGTTCCCCCATTGGCCGTTGCCCTTTCAAAAAGATTTGGCAAGAGCTGTTTCTATCACGTGATCGGGGGGCCGTTTACAGGCAGCGTAGCCAACTCAGCGCCTTTGTCGCTAGATTTACCGACTCTTCATTCTGTCGGGCGACGTCAGTTAATCGATTTTATTTTTACGCAGCTGGCTCGGAAATGTCTTGGAAGTGGCTGCTGGTTGACATGTCGTCTTAACGGATACTTGCTCCGTCGTCTGACAAGAAACGGAAAAACACGTAAATGAGAGCAGCTTCACTGGGAATTCGGCCGGATTAAATTACTGCACATGGGAGGTGAACGGACGAGGAAGGGGAGGTCCGGCGCGGGGCGTCCGAGGGACACGGTTCCGCCGACTCGGATTCCGTATAAAATAAAAAACTGTTCACAAGTTCAACTGTTTTTTGCACCAGTGGGAGAACATCGTCCGAGCTGTGCCAGTTGTCCTGTGGATTTTGTCATCGGTGGCTGCCGTGGGTAGGAGACAGGAAAAGTTCAGGACTGGGGCCCTTGTTTCAGCATCACTTTCACTGACGTCGTGTCGGGGTCCTGTTGTCGATACCCACTGGGAGAATCAGCAACGTGGTATCTGGGTGAGCAGGGGTTTTCTTCCGTGACCTGTGAAAAATGGGTCCAACCCTCCTTCAGTTAAACTTCATTCATGCTCACATTTGCATTTGCTGATTTTTCCTGATTTCCTGATTTTCAGGGGTTGGTTCATTTCAGTCGACTGTGAAAATCTGTAATAAATACTTGCAGTGAGTAAACCATCGCAGTGTTTTCAATTCATCCAAAACTAGCAGGATCGACCTGAGGCCCGAAAGTGCCTGCGGACGTCCCCTCAACCAGCAACAGGCCCTGAATGTTTTCGAAAAAACGAGTTAAACCTGAGAACCAACCAGAGAAATGAACCAGAGTCTGAGTCATCTGAAAAATGCTGGTCCGACATGTGACTTCTTATTCTCCCGGCAGTAAAAGTGTAAATACACACGGTGGTTTAAAAAAAACACATTTAAACAAAGGGCTGCAATTAATCAGAGGGAATCTGGATTAAAAGAGTCCAAGATCATGTAAAAATTAAAAGACAAAGTAGATTTAAAAAAAGAAATCAACTCTAACATAAAAACAATCAACAAAACGTTCAAAAGGCTGAAAAAAATGAAGCGAAGGACACGAGATGTTAGAAATCCCCAAAATAAAAGCTCACAAATGAAAAGTTTCCCCTCAGTGCATCAGAGATTTGGTCGGATCTCCGTCTCCATCTGGTGGTCGGTTTGAAGAACCACAGGAAGACCAGGGAGTTGTTCTCTCTGCCCCAACCTTTGTGATTATTATCCCAGTATAAATGTTACTTTTTACAGTATTCTGTATTTAACTTACATGCAACGATCTCGTCAATCCAAAATAAAAAAATCAAATTCTGATTTTTCTGGAGAGAGAATCTCTGCTGATGTTAAAATAAAACCACTTTGTGTTGCAATTCAATTTATGATTCACCTTTTAAAAGTTCTGCTTGTGTGTTTCAGCACATATCATGTTGTATTTGGGGCAAATATGATCAGATTTCAAGAATGAAGTTCATAATACCACCACCTTTATTCTGAAAAGATAGATCTTTCTCATAAAATTATCTTTAAAAATTAAACATTTATTTGCATAATGTCATATTACAGCTTTGTCAGAATCAATGTAACCAATTAAAATTAATTTATTCTCATAATTCTCCTAAAATTACAACCTCAGTCCCACAATATTAAGACTTTTCTTTTGAAATTGTGACAATTCCCATAAAAATAAAACATTTTTAAATGACATCTTTATTCTCGTAAATTTACAGTCTCCGCACATAAAATTATTCATCTGTTAAATTACAACTTTGACCTCATATTCCGACTTTTCCGATTAAAAAAAAAAAAACTTCTAAAATTCTAATTTCTTCACAAAATTAGTTTGATCTCATTCTGACTAAAATTACGTCTTTATTCTAACGTCACTACTTTTCATTAAATTGTGACTTTTCTTCTAAATCTACGACTTTTCTGATAAAACTTCTCCTGTTTTTCTCCTCAGAATTACAACATTTTTTCTTTTGTCACGAGTACACAACCTGAAATTACGATTTTTTTTAGTCTGTTATGTAAAAAAGCAGATATAAACCCAACCTTTTCAGAAAGACAGAAACACAAACAGCCCTCAGGTATTAACAGATTACTTTTATTATAAATATACAGTGTTAAAATGGAATGGTACCTGACACTGCCAGCCGTTCACCGCTTATAGAAACAAAACAAAACAAAAAACAAACAAAAAAAAAAAAAAAAATCCAACTTGAGTTTGTGCTGCAGGTGTGCAATCATGGAATCACACACATGCAAGAACCGAGCGTGAATCAACGGGAATAAAAAAAAAATTCCCATTCAACTCAAACGCCCCGGCGGCCGTCTGACCGTGATTCAAACCGGGAAGAGTCCGTTCTCTCCAGTCTGACTCTGGGCCCGAGAGTTCGGCGCAGTTTGCAGAGAAGAGAGCGTGAAACTGAGGACGCTTCCGTCCGTAGAAGTCGATCCGGGCTCTGCCTCCCGGGGCAGATGACGACAGAAACATGAGGCCAAATGGTGCCGAGTTATTTAAAAAGTGAGCTCACAGGAAGATGTGACTGAGACATTCATGGGTACGTAACATCCAGCGGCTTGTAAAGGTGCCACATGCGGCATTTTAACATCGGCCTGTCACTGTTACACTGAAGGAAATGCTGAAAGTGTCAAAACGCTTATGGACCGTAACTTCTCTCTCACAGCACTTTTGGATGTTTTTATAACCTGGCAGATTAGTTGAGAAAATAATCTGCAGATTAAGTAATTCATCAATAATGTAAATAATCCTTTTACTCGCAGCCTCGGTCTCAACTGACCAACAAAGCTGCAAACGCTGGAGACATTGACACGTCTGTACAACTGAAATGAGTGGATCCAAAAAAAGAAGAAAAGAAAAGTAAAGTCAAGTGTGAGAGAGAGAATTACAGGACGCTGCCGGATTTCTTCGTTTTATGACGCTAAACTGATTATCTGTGGACTGATGGTCAGAAAAAAAATCCACTTGAGGACAGTT
Source organism: Xiphias gladius (assembly GCF_016859285.1). Lineage (NCBI taxonomy): Eukaryota > Metazoa > Chordata > Actinopteri > Istiophoriformes > Xiphiidae > Xiphias > Xiphias gladius. The sequence goes on along the minus strand of NC_053416.1, from coordinate 1,841,312 downwards.
TTTTACTCAGTTTTGACATTTGCAGACTAAATGATTATTTTTTAATCAAGAAAATAATCGCAGATTAATCAATAATTACAGCAATAGTCCTTTGCAGCAGTAGACATTTCACGCTATGGTTTTCTGACAAACTGTTGTGTCACCCCGTTCCTACTCTCTGCTTGTTTGCTGTGGAAGATCGGCGCCCAGCTTCTGTTCCCTGTACTACAGCGATCCGGATTTTCCTCCTAAACCCAAACAGGAGCTCAAAGTCTAAAATCCCCAGAAGAAGCTGCAGCAGTTTTGAAATCTCGACTTTACAGTTAACATGATGACAAGTCACAGCTGTTAAAATGTCACATGTAGCACCTTTTATTTTATTTTAAAAATTTGATCGTAATCCTCCTGAATCACATCGCCGAGCACCGGCCCCGACGGCCACTGCTCGGCGTCCCCGTCGTCGGGTCCTTTAGGTCCAGTTGGCGGAGCCGAGCGAAGCTTCCTGCGGTGGCTTTTCTCAACGGGACCGCCCGCGGAGGCCTCGAACGCAGGTGCAACGAAACATCAGCTCGACGGGAGCCGCCGTTCAAGTCGATGGCCTGGAGGCCGATGAGCCACTTTAACTTTCATTTGCTTTCTCCAATTTTCACTTGGAAGCATCAGGCACTTGATTTTAAGTCCTTGTCACACAGAGGAGCAGTGCCATTCAAGAGCGATGGTGAAGTAGTGTGCAAAACACTGGATATAACAAATCTGTTTGAACATGCATAACAAAATGTAAACATTTAAATCTTTATCAAAGAGGGAAAAAAAAAAGAAAAAGAAACGAAACCTAAAGAAACCTTTACAAACTAAAGCTTAAATAACAAAAACAGGAGAGAGAAAGAAAATACTACTCAACTCTCATACTGGTTTAACATGCTGCTCATCTCTACACTAGAAGACCCCCCCCCCCCAGGTGACACCCTGGGCGCTCAGCCGTCAGTGGCACGTAGTCATTAACATAAAACACATGCAGGAAGAAAAACCAAAAAAAAAAAAGGAAATAAACCAACAGACCGACTAAGGCAAATGTTCAGGAGATTCAGACTGAGACGCTCCGAGATAAAACTGGTCCAGTGGAGCTGTGGTTTGACTGGGAGGCTCCCAGTGTGAGTGTGTGAAGGCAAACAAGTGTTTCAAAGGCGGCCGGGGGGGGTGGGGGACACACCACCAAGCGTTCTGTCCTCGGAGACATTCATGCTGCTGCACAGCACAGAAGTAACTTTCCCGCTCGACGGACAATCACACGTCATCGTTAGCAGCCCTCAGCAGACGCCGTTCACCCTGAGCCCGGGACCCTCGGGGGCCGGCGCCGCGTTCAAGTGTTTAAACCACGATTACCAGCAGCCTCGCGTCGGCATCCAACGCATGATTCTTAGTCAGAGACGTCGGGAATTGGTGACAAATGGCTGCAGATGCACCAACGCTGGCAACTGGGCACCAATGCGATCCATTCAGCCGGTGTCGTAGGAGCTAAACGCCGTCCGGTACCAGGTGAAACCGGGTCCAAACTGCTACAGATTCATAAAACACAACATGAGCAGCTGCTTTAAGCCGCCGATCTGGTGCCACTAAAACGCCGACGCTCCCAGGCCGGAATAACGTCACATTATTGTCCTTGTTTTTCCTGTTCTTCCCGCCGTGCTGACACTGCAAGAGGGATTTTGAGGGATTTTGTTTTTTTCGTTCTAAAATGAAAACCACGAATGAAGAGAGTCCGTCGGCTCTAGCGTAACCTGCAAACACGCTTGTCTGGCTAACGAAACTCTTCAAGGGCTGACCAACTCTGACAGACTCGCTATAGACGGACTTAAACACTGGCTAGCTTAGCAACATTAAAGCTAAAGACGACCCATAATGCAACACTCGGTGTAAAAGTCTGTTACGCTGGTGCTGTCTCCATCTAAAAAGAACTTCTGATGTCGACATGCAGTCGTCTAACCCTGCACTTTTTCAAACTTAATTTCAGGAAAGATGTCCTCTTACACTCGGGCCAATGCGGCGGAGGTGTTACCGCTGCCCGGCGAACACCTCCCCCTCTTAATGACGGCAAGCCCCAAGCGCGAGCGCCCCGAGCGGCCCCGGAAACCATTTCCTCTGAAGCACGCCGAGGCCTTTCTGCTGCCGGAGCGCGACGCCGCGGCGCATTCAGAAACACCTCACCCGAATAAATTAAAGTTTACTGACAGGATGGAGCAGACGAAGACACAAAGTATTATATTCATCCTGTTTTTTTTTTGCTCACTGTATTGATTGTGTTTTATAGGAATAATCTCAGAGGAAGAAGTATTTTAGCATCTTCTCCTCGTTACTGCTTATTTCCCCCCTAAAGTTCAGGAGAAAACGCACGTTACAGTGAAAAGTGACATTCATTGAAGAAAACAGTGACTTAAAAACATGCCGAAATACTTCAGACAGCTCCGACTCAGGTTACGGAGGAGGTCTGAGTCCGGTGGTTTCTGGTGGTTTCCACGTGCTTTGGTGCATCTGCCCTGCTGCGTCTCCCCGTGCATTCATTCACAGACAATTCGTATCTGCCTCACACGAAGCCAACAGTCAAATACATCAGAAAAAACTGCAAATGTTTTCACGACAAGTCACGTTATCCTTTAATTCAATTCTTTGTTAAAATGATTTCTTAAAACTCTCTGGACAAATAAATCTGCTGAGAGAAAGTTTCCACGCGTTTCAAAGCGAGACTGAATGACTTGCTGAGATGAAAAGAGTTTGCAGCTTTGTCAACAAAACAACAACAACAACAACAATATGGCGATAGCTACATAACTAAGAATAAACAGCACCAGTTACTTTCGGTGTCGTAGTTGATTCACTACTCTGGTAAAATAAAACATTGGCAAGAAGGAAAAATAAAAAAACATGGCAGATATAAATATGCAAAACCCAAAATGAAGCAAACGTGTACAGTAGGTGTGCAAATCTGAACCATCGTCTGTGGCAGAGAAGCAGACGAGTCGAAGGAAAAGGCTGTGAGTAAAGCGATACCTTGACGTTTGAATTCTTTCAGCTACGCAAGGTTTCAGTCACAACACGGGCTCGGTGTTTTGCGTTGGCACTTGAAACGAGAAGGCGAAGAACGGAGGTGGATCGGTTTAGGTGGAAAACGCCCACGCGTCCTCTGGGGTGGCGCCAAGGCTGCGGGTCTGACTCCTCATCTTTCACCCGGGCATCAACGTACGATCTGCGTCCGGACATCTTACGCCTTCTGCTGCATTAGCATGGATTTCTAACAGTCAGAATATAATCAGCTCTCAGCCACGTTCTGAAGGGAAATATCCTTTTCTTCTTTCCTGCTGAGAGTCTCTTATGTCTGCAACCTAAATATGAAGCTATAGCCGGGGGAGGGTTAGCCTAGCTTAGCACAAAGACTGGAAACGGGGAGAAACAGCTGGCCCAGTTCTCTCCAAAAGTCTCCAAATTCCACCAATCAGCACCTCGGAAGTTCACAAACTCTCAGTCAGGAAGCAGATAAGTGCATTTCCCAAAGTGTGAAACAATTTAAAACAAAAAAACTAAATTCCCCTCGCAAGCTGAAAGGTCAACTATCTCCACTTCCTGAAAGTCTCAGGCTGCCCATCAAGCGGCCACGGCATCGCTTCCCTTCGCCTGAGATCCGATCAGAACGAGGTCTGAATGGAGAAAAGACGAGCGCTCGTTGATACCAGCCACGGGCAAATGTAATGAGCCCGGATACAGATCGCAGGTTAAAGGACCAGTCTGGTGATACTCTATGTTTTTCCTATTGTCAATGAAACCCATGAAAAGACCAAGACAACAATGGATGTATCCTACTAACAAGTACTCTGTGTGTGTGTGTGTGTGTATCTACAGGCTAATGGATCTGATTCCTCTGAGCCACAGATGCTCCACTGTTTCCAGAAACTGTTAGAAACACATCAGTGAGTCACACTGTTGCTCTGGGTGACATGTTCCTTCGTCACCGTGAACACACACACTGTAGTTTATTTAGACTCAGTCCCACACACACACACACACACACACACACACACTGTCCTGCTGCCCCAGATACTCACTAGAGCACCTAATGTGTATTAATCCACCACTGAAAATAGTCCCCAACAAATGCACCGTTTCCTCCCGTTTGTTTGATTAAAAACTAAAAGAAATTATTGAGCCTCTTTTAAAATTAAACTCTGGATTTGAGTTTTCAGTGGGAACCAGTTGGACTGAAAGCAGAAAGTACTGACAACAAGAAAAATAGAGAATGACACAGGCCTTATCCTTTACTACCAGGTGGAAATGGGGTCTGAGTGTGTGTCTGTCCGTGCGTGTGCGGACCAGCATGCAACACTGCTGTCTAAGCAAACACACGTTGGGATAAGCTCCACTCCCCTGAAACAGTTAATGCAGGTGGAATTTTTGTTATTTAAAAAAAAAAAAAAGAAAAAAATAAGAACCTGAGGTAGTCTGAATGTTTGGGCTACATGTTCATGTATGATCTCTTCAACAAGTCTTGCTCCTGCGCCGATGCGATCTCTTAGTCGTTGAACAAGCTGAACAGTGGTAGTGATGAAGACGAGACGACGACGACGCCAGCGGCCACAGTGGTCTTTGCAATCCAAGCAGCGGGGCTGGGTATTGAACCTCAAGGCGGTTTTTGTGGTGCCGAGCGAAATGTGTCGGCAGCAGCGAGGTCAGATTTGTACTGATCTTGATTTAAACCTAAATTTTACCCGTGTTTTATTCAGACAAGCTCTTGTAGAGCTGCTTAAAATCTGAGGAACGTGTTTACGTTTCTCAAAGTAACAGAAACTCAGGTATCGACGCTAGTCTTTCAAAAGGTACCCAGCCCCACCGAGGAGTGACAGAAAACTAAACAGGTCCAACATCAAGGTATCTCTTTAAGTGAGTGTGTTTGAAGCCGGCGAAGAAACGGATCGCGGGCCGTTTTAAGGCACGTGTGTGTAAGAAAAGTCTATATAATTTCAGCTAACTATAGAAACGCTTCACTTAACGAGCTATAATGTGAAGACGGGGGAGCTCCTCGCTCAGAGCTCCAGATAACATCTAAACACTTTATCAGAAAATAACTATCTCTCTACAGAAGTAGAGTACAATTTTAAAAATGAACCTACCGAGCTACAGTACAGTCTAGATGCTAATAAGTGAAGTCTTGATGCATAGCATCACCTAATATACGTAATATTGATTTTTATTTTAAGTATTATGGATCTTATTCAATATTGAACCGTAATATTGAATAGTGGAGTTAATAGTGTCATGGAGGGTTATGGCAGTGTTTGTTAAAGAGTCAGTCTCAGGCCTGTTTCTTTTTTTTACCTTAAAGAGACAGAAACCAACAGAGGAAGGAAGAGAATCTGATTCGTGATTGTCATGAGTCTGTGGGTCGTCGCTCCTCTGCAGGGTTCAATCAACGACGTGATCAAAACCACAGAGAAAAACAGGAAACAACACGAGACGAAAATGGGAAACACAGAGAAGTTGTGAGTTCAGATGCTCTCAAAGATGAGGAAAAGGAAGGTCCCTGCTCCGTGCGTTCAGGCTTCAACCTGAGCCGTCATCTGGCATCCAAAACCAACACCAAGCCCCATGGTGAACACGACGACAAATCGCAGATTTATCCGACAGTTTCTGATCACAAAATGCTGATATCAACAGAGGGAATAATGCTAAAAACAGTGTGTGTCAGTGTCTGAGGACCCGGCTCTCTTCAGCTCTGCCGGGCCGGGACCAGAGCAGTGGGTGGGACCTTTCTCCTCCTGCTCTGACTTCTGTACTTTGTTGCTTCTCTCAATTCCCCGTCGCTCTACGTCGACCGCCTCCTCCTCCTTCTTGACTTCCTTCTTTACTACCACTCCTGCCTCCCCTTTCTCTAGCTCAGTCCTCTGGGTTTCAGCGTCAGATCCCGGAGGGAGAAATTTCCCAAACCTCGTCCCGTTCAGATCCTCCTCGAGTTTCACCTGGAAGGGCGGTAGCCCGAGCAGGAACGCCCTGATCCTGCTCGGGGAGCTCAGGTCTGCAGGTTCCTCCTGGTTCTTCATCTCCACATCCTGCCCTCCTCCACTTCCTCCAGAGCTGGACCGGCCCCCCAGGGTGAAATCCTCAGCCTGCTCTGTGCAGCCAGCTCTGGGTCTCTTGGATGACGGCTGATCCGTGTTTCCGTTGATCGCTGCCCGACTCGGCTCCGGTCCTTCTGTGCTGGGTCTCTTGACCGGGAAGCGTTTGCTAAGGTTGAGGGGCAGCGCCTGCTCGGGGGGAGGGGTGATGGGAGAGCAGGGGGGCTTGGTGCTCAGGTCCTGCGACAGAGCCTCAGAAAGTCGGCGGGTGAAGGTCTGCAACTGAGACGAGTCGAGACGACGAGTTCTCATCAGCTGGCATACCTGTACGCTGCAGTCCAGGTTCAAAGGCAGGACCCGGAGAGGGGGCAGAGGAGGCCGGGTCCTGGCGTCCCGGCTGCCTCCTCTCTGGGCTCCCTCGTCCACGTTACACCCTGAGCAGCGGTTGTGGTGCTGGTGGAGCGGGTGGGACTGAGACTGAAGCTGGTCCCCGCTGGGATGAGGCGTGTCCGGGCTTCCACTTTTGGGCTGGAGGGGGTAGATGGTCGGATGGTGCTGGTTCGGGTCTTGAGGCGTCAATGCCGGGCTCTCTGGGCCTCTCTGGAGGCTGATGCGGTTCCTGAAGACATCCAGAGGACACACGCCTTTGATGGGGCTGAAGCCGCCTAGAGATCCTCCGACGAAGTGGCGAGGCAGAGTGGAGAGGAGCACGCCTGGAGCCGGAGACACGGACTCCCCTCGGTCCGGCTTCAGCTCTTTTGGTTTGGGCTGGAAGGGGAGGAAGGGGGCAGACATGGGGGAGAGGTCAGGGGTGAGAGGCAAGTTGACAGGGAGGATGGCCGGCTGGGCGGGCTGCAAGAAGGGATGAGAGAAGATGTTTATTCAAGTCCAACCGAAATCATCATCCCTTTGTACAGTCTGAAAAAACGCCAACGGGTCACTAAAAATGTATTGTCAATAGTTTTTTGTTATAAAAAAGAAGAAGAAAGGTCTTTGGGAAAATATCAGAAATGCTCCTTTTTGTCGCAGCTGTTTTTTGTTTTTTTTTGGGGGGGGAGTCCTCTGTCTGTGTTGGATCGACAGCAGGTGGCAGACTGTCAGAGTGCCAGCGTTACACCGCAGCCAACGAGAGGCAAAGTTAACGAACATGCTCTGTAGCTCAATTCATGAGCAGGCGCGCTGTTGTTAGCGGAACCACGGCAGCATCTCACAGGCAGATATCATACAAATGCCGTTTGATGTGCTGGAGCTGAGCAGCTACAACTTAAATTAGCAGTGCACGTGAACGGCTTGTTCGGCAGGAAGAGCTGATGATGTCTGTGGCTCTGTTGTGCAGCAGCTGCTGTCTGGGTCGGTGTGACCGTCTGCTCTGCCTATGATACAACGCTGGCAAAAGTAGACACTAAAAAATATCAAATTGGTTTCTGATTTTTTTTCTCCCCTCAAAGGAGAAACACAGGGCAAGTGATTTACAGAGCCGATATGTAGCTTGTAGCAGACGAGGAAAACATGACATTTAATTTCAGCTGGATTTGAACTTTGACTCTGTCTGTGATTGTCTCTGGTGCTGTACGTGCTTCTTAAAAAAAATGTGTGTCTATGTTTGTTTTCTTTCTCTTTCTCTGCTGTATTCAGGTCTCGGTTGCAGATCTCGATCTCACTGACTTTACGTGGTTAAATAAAGATTATATCGTTAAAGGTTTGTTAATGATCAGCTACACAGTCTGAATACTGGAGCTGGCTGCATGAATTCAACTACACCAGCTGACATCATATTATCATAGACTATTTAGACTATATAAGGTAAAAAAACCTAGGATTATGAAGCCTACAGCTGGGGAGTATTTGATACTGCTTGACTTTGGGTGGATGAAGTCACTTTCATTACTATAAAATACGGGTGTAGAGCTGATTTTCCCTGTAGTACTGCAGAGTTTGAGGTGTTACCCTGTGTGCGCTGCTGGGCGTCGGTCCTCCTCGGCCTTTGGCTGGAAGCAGAGGACTCTGCTGCTGAGTCTCCGCTGCAGCAGCTGCTGCTGCTGCTGCTGCTGCTGCTGCTGCTGCTGCTGCTGCTTTGGCTTTAGCCTGCTGCTGAGCCAGCAGCTTGGCCTGAGCGATCAGCGTGGCTTTGTTGCGTGTTCCCGGCGGCCGGCCTCTGCCTCTCTTCACCACCACGGTGCCGTTTGGGTTCACAATCTGCCCAGAGAGAGGGAAGATGAACGGTCAGTTCTGGCTTTTTTTAAAGCCTGGTACTTGGTTTGTTAATGTTGTCTGTACATACTGCTATAAGTGTAAACCACATTGAGTTTATCAGTATTTAAATGTGCCATAAGAATAAGATTCCCTTCATTTTCTTTCCATTTATATTATTATATATTATATTTTTTGAATATCCAGCTTACTTACACTAATGTACAGTGTATTCTATTACATTACCACAATTGTACAGTGTATAAACAGCACATAGTATAACCTAGTTATGGTTCTATTTTTGATAAAGCACTCCACCCACCCACCCACCAGGTGTCCTCCTGAATGGCACTAACAGTTCCATTTCTGTTTTAAATAAATTCATGACGAGCGAAGACGAGTTCTTAGCGTCTCGCGACGTCTTCACCGCAGAAACGAACCGGGGAGAAAATCTGCCAAACAGCCAAGAATCACAGCTGTCATTCGAGACGATGAGCTCAAACAGACTGAGGTCTGAAAAGCGCCAACTGCCAGGGAAAATAATTCTGAACATGTCGACAGTCTGACAGGAGACAGCGCGAGTCTGTAACTGACGGACAAGACACGCAAATGTGGGTTTCCATGCGTTTACATTGCGTTTGATATACATTTGATATTAGGGTGATGTCGCTCAGGCACCTGTACTCATGTATCTGTCCTGTTTTATGTATTTATTTATTTTCTATTACATCAAAGGCCTCAGTGGAAATAAGTCTTGGTCTTTGTTGTGTTATCCTTGACATATCTGCAGATGTATGGGACGTGGGGTCTTCTCTCTCATTGCGTCCAGTTACCAAAACTAAACGTGATATCGCTGTCCATGTTTAACTTATACGAGAGAAAAGGTCTCACTGGTGAGGACTCTCTCCTCTGGGGATTAACGGGGTCTCAGGGAAACTTTCCCAACAGGACGAGTGTAAAAGTGTCTCCTATCCTCAAAAGTATTTTTTCTTAAAAACAGAAGTCGTACGGTAGAGTCACAGTTGTGCAGAGCTGAGCAAACTCAGGTGTTAGTCGCTTGTTTCGACTTGTGGTTCAGCAGATTGGATCTTTATCAACTCTTCGCCGTCAAAATATGCTTTTAAAAAACTGAAGTCTTGAAGTTATGACTGGCATGTTTCTCCTAACTGCGTTTAGCCCTCAGATGTTTTGTGAAAACAAAGATCACTCAGTTTGTTTTCAGCTGGTCTGTCACTTACAGCACGAGAAGGAGGAGCAGGGGTTGTAATTTTCTTCTCCTTGGGTTTGGGTCCGGGTTTTCTGCCTCTCGGATGTGGTTTCCTTCCTCTTATGCCTCTGGGTTTTGGAGGTGTGGGGGATTCTGGGATTTTGAATTCTGCTCCTCCTGCTCTGAGGTGCTCCTCATAAGGAAGCATCAGCCTGAGAGACAGTTACAGAGGGATTAGTGCATAGACTTTTACATCAGGACGTCTTTCGAGCTCATGATTTCGGTGTGTGTGTGTGTGTCTGACCTCTCGTAGTGTCTCCTGGTGCAGGTAGCAGCGCTGGTGCTGCCGGGGCATCCTCCCAGCTCATTGTAAACCACTTTCCAGAGACGGTCCGATGTCACCTGTGACACACAAACACACACAAATGTGAAGATGATCAGATCGGAACTCATGAAATCCTGCAGAGAAGAAACGTGTGTGTGCCGGGTCGAACCGCGACCCTGCGATAAAATTGGTTCCAATTCAAAATCTGCAGTGTTTAAAGAGCGATTTAAATTTAAATGTACGGTTGCTTTATTGCACTATCAACTGATCAACTCGTCCTGGTCCCAGTGACAAGAAGAACCAGGAGTCCTGCAACAGATATGGTGTGGCCCCCACAGAGCCCTGACCTCAGCATCACGGAGTCGGTCTGGGATCACGTGAAGAGACAGGAGACACTGACACTGAATCCACAGAAGAACCGTGGCAGGTTCTCCAGGATGCCGGAACAACCCACCTGCCAAGTACCTTAAACTGTGTGCAGGTGGACGTAAAGTACTGTACACACAGATTGTTCTTCCTGTCTCTGAAGACGGTTCTTTATAATTCTGGCTGCGTGTTTGGACTCGTTGTCCTGCTGGAGAATGAATCTGGGAGGGATCAGACGCCTCCCGATGGGACTGATGATGGAGAAGAATCTAAACATCTAAAGTGCCTAAAGCTTCTCGCCCTGTCCTTCCTGGAAATGAACGAGACGTGAAATCGAGTGTGACTCCAGCTACAGCGTAGTTTAGGATTAGGTTACGTGCTTCAAATGCAGTGTCGTGAATTATTCCTTAATCTGAATTCAGTTGAACTTCATTCGTCTGTCCCGGTGCTGGGTGGAGTGGTGTCACACTGTGTGTGTGTGTTGGAACAATTACATACATTATACAGTGTGTGATTAGTGGTGTAACACCATGTTGTATAACACAGTATTGTTCAGTACAAGGCTCAGTTCAGTACAGCGGGTGGAGGGAGGGGTTGAGGAGGCCTTTTGTTGTGAACAGTGCTGCACTGAGCTGAAACTGTGCTGCCTGTTTCTGTCCCGTCTGCCTGTTTTCATTTATTGTAAAGCTGCCTTTGTTGTGTGTTTATTTACTGTAAACGTCTGAGAAATGACGGGTGGTGGAAGGAGGACTCAGATCATTTACTTGAGTAAAGTAAAATACAGCAGGATCCTACTTAAGTAAAGGTACAGAAGTATCATCAACGGAATGTAGTTGAAGATGTAAAAGTATTTCTGTGCCATCGATGCTTCAGCAGCGTTTTACTGCTGGAGCTGCTCCAGGTGGAGCTGCTTTTAACTACGTCATATACGGGGACAGTGTTTATTCCACTGGTTCCCAACCTGGGGGGTCGGGCCCCTCCAGAGGGTCACCAAATTAATCTGAGGGATCGTGAAATGATTCATGGGAGAGGAAAGGAGAAACAACAAAGTCCTGATACATAAATCATGATGATGATTTCAGTTTTTGGACTTTTCTCTGATCTTTGTTTTTTCTGTGAATTATGGTATAATTTTACCTCTTTTGGCCTCCACCAGTTGCTGAAATGAAACCATGGGAGAAGTTCAGAGGAAATCACTCCTTCGGAAGAACTGATATAGACTCATGAAACATCCTGAATTAGACACTGATTTGTTTGTGAGCTAAACAGGTTGGAGCTCATAGTTTAATCGTTAAAATCGTTTTTTGTTTTTTTTTAGTAAAATCTTAATTTGAAATGTAACTACTAACTAAAGCTGTACAATTATACGCTGTATAAAAGTGTAATTTAAAGTGTATTAGCATAAAGTCACGTTAAATGGGTATAGTCAAGTAAAGTACAAATACTTCAAAATTGTCGAATGTTTCACATTATCACTCTTCTACTGATTTTTCTGCGCTGAAAATATTTCAAGCCATGAATTTCATGGCTGGTCATGTTAATTGTGATGCTATATTCGACTCATCTTGCGGCTCCTTTAGACAAATCGGAAGTACTACCGTTGTAGTTAAGGGAATAGTTGACGTGTTGGGAAATATGCTCATTTGTCTCTGGCACAGAGTTAGCTCAGTGTAAAGACTGGAAAGAAAGGAAAACAGCCGGCCTGGCTCTGTCCGTAGATTCATCCAGCAGCACTGTTAAAGCTCACTAATTAACATGTTTATGTAATTTGTTAAAGCCGTACAAAAACTGAAGCGTGAAAAATGACAAAATGCCGTTTAGCAAGGGCAGGCTAGTCCTTTATGCTAAGCTAAGTCATCCAGTTGCTCTTGGTAGTTTAATGTTTAGCGTACAGACCAAAGAGGGATTTCAGTGTTCTCGTGTATTTCTCCAAAAGAAAACAAATAAGCACATTTCCCAAAATGACAACCTAGTCCGTTAAATAAAGGTTAGCCGAGCTAAATAAAGCCATGTAACTTGAAGTGACTCACCTTTTTGTAGCCTCCAAGCCGTTTGACCACAGAGTACATGAGGAAGAGGTCGACTGAGGACAAAGAGGACGGACACGTTCAAACCCAGCGGCCCAGGTAACACGGCAAGCGGAAGCACACCAGACGTGCAAATATGGAACACAGAGCAGATGAAAGTGCAAATCAGGTTGTAATTCTGAGATAAAACACAGTTTGACTAAACAAATATGTTCTGATAAAGCCAGTCTGCAAAGTACTACGAATGTTCTCGAGTTTATTCTTTCCTGCTTATAAAAACCCAGATAAAACAAACCCTCCTGTTTTAAAAAAGAAAAATATAGCTTCAGTTCTACACTGTGGGTTCGACTGCTGCTTTAATTACAATGAGCCAGATTTAATGATCAACAACTTATTCAGTTCCTCTAAACTTTATTTAACATCCAATCAAGATCCCCCTTGATATCCCATCGCTTCATTTTGATAAACTGTGATCTTGTGATATATATACTGCATTTACTGCTGTCTGATTTAGGTTGTAAATCTGTAACTGATGCCTGTTGCATCTTTTGGCCACGACCCTCCAGAAAAACATGTTTTAATCTCAATGATGCAATTCTGGTTAAATAAAGGTTAAAAAATATTTTCTGTATGGTCAAATTCATCAGTGCCTGAGGGGGAGGAATCATATCTGCGACCTTCTACTTCCATTTCTTAAATGTCAAGAGCAATTTGTCAGATTCACCTCTTAAAGAAAAGAAAGACAGACAGATGGAGAGAAAAGAAAAAAGACAGAAGCTTCAAAAAGTATTCAGACCCCTTCACTTTCTGCTACTGTTTTGTGTCGTAGATTTAAATTTTAAAATTTATTAAATCAGGGCAAAGGTATAAAACTGTTTCTGAGACTTTGAGAATTCCCAGGAGTACAGTGACCTCAATAACTGTTAAATGGAAGAAGTCTAGAACCACCAGGACTCTTCCTAGAGTTGACCGTCCAGCCAAACTGAGTAACCGGGCAAGAAGGGCCTTGGTCTGGGAGGTGATCAGGAACCCAACGGTCCCTCTAACAGAAGTCCCTGCAGAGATGGGAGAACCTGCGGGAAGGGCGACCATCTCGGCAGCTTCCATCAATCCGGTCTCTATGGTTGAGTGCCAGGACATAAGCCACTGTGAGTAAAACACAGATGACAGCCTGCTGGGAGTTTATAAAACAGCAGTTAAAGGACTCTGAGAAAAGATTCTCTGATCTGATGAGACAAAACTTAAACCAGTGAGCACAACTCCAAAGACTAGGTCTGGTGAAGACCGGGCACTGCTCATCACCTGGATAATACCATCCCTATGGTGGAGCATGGTGAAGGCAGCATCAGGCTATGGGGGGGCTTCTCTGGTCAGAACCAAATACAGAGAGGTCCTTGAAGGAAACCGGCTCTAGAGTGCACCTGACCTGAGACTGGACAACCTGTTCAACCTTTCAGCATGACAATGACTCCAAGCACACAGCCAAGACGATGCTGGAGAGGCTTGAGGACAAGTCTGTCCTTGAGTGGCCCAACGAAAGCCCCGACTCAAACCCCATAAAACATCTGTGGAGAGACCTGAAGATGGCAGTCCACCGACGCTTCCCATCCAATCTGACGAGGCCGGAGAGGAGACTGATCCACCAAGACTGGAAGCTCTAACTGCTGCCAAAGGGAGCTTCTACAAAGTACTGAATTAAGGGTCTGAATACTTTTTTGAATGAGAGATTTCAGTTTTTGATTTGTAGTAAATTTGCAAAAATTTCTAAAAACATGTTTTTACTTAAGTCATTATGGGGCATTGAATGTAGACTGATGAACAAAAAATTGGCAATTTTATCCATTTACAATTAAATCTACAATATGTGCAAAATATGAAGGGGTTTGAACATCTCTGAAGTCTCTGTAGAAAGAGAAAGAACTTTGACTTTATTTAAACATGTCTACTAACCCCCCACAAAAACATGTCGAAGAGAGAAAGAAAGAAAGAAAAGGACAGAAAGACAAAAAGAAGGAAAAGAAAGTAGGTAAGACAGAAAGAAAAGAAGAGACTCACTCTTCTTGAAGCCGAGGTTGGGGACTTTGTGGATGGGCGAGCCGTGACGGTCCATGAAGGCGTAGAGCTGATCCAGGAACAGCTGCTCTTCAGGGTGAGGGAGCCAGCTGCCCTCACAGCCGACCTCCACACTGCCCATCACGTTCTCCTGAGAGCCAGACACCGAGTGTTACAACAGAGAGAGGAAAACACGCAGACTGTGTGGTTTAAAACGAAACCAGGTAACGGGCACACATGATGGATCAGCCCTGCACTGAATGTACACATTAAATCAAAACCTAACAACGTTTGGTTTTCAGTGCGTTTGCCTGAGGTTTGGATCCAAGTCGGTCATTTCTGAGGCCGTTCTCATGTTGTTTGGTAAAAATCCTGTGACATGTCTCTGCCAGCGTCAGTGAAGATGTTCTGTGAGGCCGTACGTCCACAGTAGTTCAATAGTTGTTGAGATATTTCCGTCTAAAACTCACCCATTCATTTTCTCTGCTGCACTTTAATTCCATTTGGGCAAACTCACTACTGCACCGACATCGTATTTTTTCGTCAGTGGATGTTTTTTTATCTCCTTTAACTGATTTTATTTTCCACTTCACTGTGTTTTTTAATGTTGTTCTAATTTGTTTCTTTGCCTCTTGTGAAGCCACTGTCTCTGAAAGCTGCCATGCAAATAGAGTGGACCCTCACTAACGCTGACTCGACGATATTTAATCGCTAGTTTAAGCTTTCAGTTTAGTCAGCAGAAGACTTTTTCTGAATGAAATGTCTCAGTAAGCAGACCACCTGAGGATCGGTCTGCCGTTGAACCGGTGCAGACTGGGGGTCAGACTGGTCCTCAGCTGATCAGATCAGGTTTGGGGCCAGACACAGAGGGCCAAAACCTGCCGGGCCTCCAAAAATAGATTTCATCCTCCAGTTTGAGCAGAGAGGCTTCACAAAAACCTGGCAGAACATGCTTTCGATTTAATGTAGGATTGTACCAGCAGACGCACACTCTGATTAGAATACCTCACCATGATAATAAACAGCCTCACAAACACCTAACACCACACAGACGTGAATAATATAAAATATTTCAAGGAGCAGACCTTCATCCTCTCGATCCAGGACTCTGACTGGCTGGAGTTCGGGGAGTCTTTGCCATCGCGGCCTCTCCTCTTGCGAGGTCGTCCTCGAAGACTGAGAGACGGACATCCTGCAGAAAAAAAAAAAAAAAACCACAAACACAAACAAGATGCGTAAATATTCAAAGAATGCAAGAAAGAGGAAGTGAAGAATTCATTTGCACATTTATTACTCATTTAGATTCCTTGCTGTGCGACTTCAAAGCTTTATATTAGATTGTCTTTTGTGTGAATCTGTCTGTGAAGTAGGAGGAGGACAAACTGTCTGTACATGTAGTTTGTGTTTCAGTAAACTGCATCTAATAACAGGTTCGACACTACGATCTTCATTAAACCGCAAACACCTGAAAGTTTGGTCTCAGTGTCAAGTGACGCTTCAGCAGGTGATTCTGAATTTGACAGATTGCTTTTAAAGATACAAACAAAACCAGGCCTTTGACCTAAAAACAGGCTTCTCATGATCCTCTTCTTAAAATCTAAGAGTCGTCATGTGAATTTGATTTCAGCTTCAATTTTCTTTAATCCCCAAAAAACATCAAAATATAAATTTTAGAAATCTCCCCTGACCTCATCTGCATAACAAGCGATCCAGTAAAATGTCTCACCTTCACGGTTTTAAAACTCTGAACCGAAACAATTAAAAAAATTTTTTAAAAACTAGATCGCTAACTTCATTATGCCCACAGGAAAGACTGGTTTCACTGCCAGTGTACAAATAAGAGACACAAATCTTTTTTGTAGGTCTCAGCAGACAACATACAAAAATACACAGGGCCACGGCAACAGTAGGGACACTGTCCGCCAAGGGGACATCGGTGTAGCTCAGGAGCCCACCTGAGGCAATGTATTTAATACTATCAACTGATAAATAAAGAGCTGACCGTATGTGATGCACCAACAAAACAGGTCACTCAGCACATATTTTAAACTGCTAAAACACTAAACCCGGTCTGTGGTTTCAGATTTACATAAAAAAAAAAACCCTCCACGCTGTTACTGTCCCAACACACGGCAGCGTAAAGCAAAGACTCTAAAACTCTGATAGAAACATTTAAAAGTTGTTGCTGTGCCTTGGGTTTCATACCCACACGAACCCCCAGGTATTTTTAAAGGGAAGCTACTTCAACTTCAGCTATTCACTCCTCAGTGTCACTGTTGCTCTTCAGGTTCAGGTCATCAACATTACGCCCGCTGACGAATCTGAACATTTCTAATGAGATGAGGTCTGGCTCCACCGACAGTCACCAGCTCTTTTTGGGAATGGGCAGACTTGCACACGAAGGGGGCTGTACAGCATTAAGCTCCCGGTCTGACGTGACGACTGCTGTTGAGTCTGTAGGATGAAAAGAGCTCGGGAGTTTCCAGCAGGTGGCGGCGTTACACAAAAACACAGGAAGCTTCTGAGGGAAGGACTTACATCTGACAGCTTGATGCTGACGGATGTAAATCTGAAGAGGCTGATAACCAGACCGAGCTGCTGGTTGAACCCCACTCGCACACGCTTCGTACAGTCTGTGCTTTTATTTTATACCTAGTACAAATGAGACCCTGCCCCACAGTGAGACTGCTTGCCCCCTGGTGGCTGTTAGAGGTTGACGCTTGTGTCTTCGTGGACGAAAATCAGCTTAAATTAAATTGGAAGGGGAAAAAAACATTTCATAAAAGGTGAACAAAGAGGCTCTTCCTTTTAGTCTGGAAGAGACAGTGAAGACTGCTTGAATTTTTCCACTTTCAGCATCTGGGGAATGCTGTTTATCTCCGTCCATCTGAGGGATTCTTGTTCGTTTTCACTAATCACGTCAAAATCAGATGCCAGTAAACTTCATGATCTGCTTCCCAGGAAGCGGCGATCAGGCGATTTGCAGACGTCAAAAGACGTCTTAAACTCGGGAAAATTTGGCTCGTAGGTCTTTTCTTCTGAATGTCTAGGTCACATATGACTGCTACTTACTATACACTGAAATATATTAATTATATAACAGATATAAGACCTCAGAGCCTAAAACAGACGATTTAACCAAATTCAGCCCCGTTTAAACTTGGACGTCTTTTCATCTGCATATGACTGAATCCGTTCGCCTTTGAATAATGTTTTTCTGAAGATAGATACGCTCGTGTAAAATGCACGCGGTGACTCGCCTGACGTCTGCGACGCTGCCGAGCTGTGCGAGCACTTCTGATTTGTGTTACTTAAAATCCTCACACAGGGATTTAGCAGTTGTCACTGCACATCAAAGGCCAAACTTCAGAAATGGGCGAACCGAAGGAGTCACAGATCATCAATCAGACAGTAATCTTTCTCCACCTACACATACACTACACCCTTTATTGATTCAGTGAAATTTCCTCTAGCGCCTGACTTTATCACGGAATATCGACGCTGCTCTCTTTTCTGTTTGGGTTTGTGAAAGAGGATTTCCCGGTTTTGTAGCTCGGATCAGTTTTTTAGGTTTTTGTTTTTTGTTTTTTTTTAAACCCGCAAAAAAGGGTTTTAATTGGCCGCGAACAAGCTGTGAGCACGGCGACGATATCGTCCCCTTTTTAGCTGATATGGTGAACAGTCAGAGACCAGCTGGTGAACACAGTGGAGATTTCCCTCTAACAATGTTTATTATATCGTGTTAACATGGTGCATGCTCGCAAATAAAGTTTGTTTAACCAAATCACCACAAAGTAAAATCAGTGGTCACTTTATTAGCTACACCTGTAAAATCTCACGCAATCCACCGACAGCAGCTCAGCCAAAAATTCTACCTTTGCATAGATAATACTGTTCTGTTTCGATCGACACCGTCAGAGAGGCATTCGTGTGTTTATGACTGAGGTTGTAGTCTGCAGTGGTGTTGTACTGAACCACACAATATCGAGAGATGCTTCTTTTCACCCTCCCCGGTTAAAAAACACAAGGGGGGAAGAATATTAGAAAACGCATTTCAATACGATGCAGTCCAGCGCAGCAACAACGCCACTTACTACGAACAACCAGGAACAAACCAACACCTCGCAGAAAGCTTTAACAAAAATCGGCCACGATAAGGCTCATAAAGGCAGTGGATCCAGTGGATCCAGTGGATCCAGTGGATCCAGTGGATCTAGTAAAGCGGCCAGTGAGTGTAAGAAAACCCGGGAGCAGGTTGTGTTAATCCAGTACAGGAATACCGGCTGTGTTCTGGGTCTCTGGGCAAATAACGACCCCGGACGGTTCCCGGTTTCCGAGACACTCACTGAACTGCCAGGAGAAGCTGGCGCTGCTCTCCAGCGTCGGGTGGTTGAACGTGTCTCTGCAGTACATCACCCGGGTGTTGGGCAGCGCCCTGACGCCTCCCAGGGCCAGCAGGTGGGGGTCCTGCAGACCCAGCCCCCTCGCTCCATCGTGGATGCGTCTCTGCAGAGAGCGGAAGCGGCAGTACTGCGGGTAGCTGAGAACTTTGATGCCCTGACGCTCCACCAGGCCGTCTGAGAGAGAAAGACACAAGACGATCTGGGATCAATAACATCACAATATGTCCAACGACCCGTCCACTGATCTGTAGAGTGAGCACATGCAGCAGCTCTCATTATATTCTGGTTCTCTAGAGCCAGTACCGTTGGTTTCGCATGTTGTATCTCAACAACTACACTACTTTTTTACGTCACCGCTGACTGTGTGATGCAATCTTTGGCCAAGTGCAGACAATCAAACTCAACGAGAGCCAAGTTTACTTGGCCTGTGATCAAGTTACTCACGGAGCAACACCCATGTGACCTGCCAAAGGCAACATTGGTCATACTGATCCGTTAACGCGACGGTTAGCGCCAGCTAAGGATGAGATTGTTCTGTACACTAAGAGCGAGAGGGGAGAGATCCCAGATTTGTTACAGTTTCTCTTTTTTTAACACCAATACTCTTCTCATTCACTAATTAGTTTCAGTCATTCTGCTTTGCTGTTCTTTTTAACTTTTAACTTGACACTTCCTGCAAAGATGTTTCACATTAAAAGCCTTCCAAAGTGTTAAAAGGACATAAAAAAAATCGTCCATACATTTCTTATTATCAGGATTTCCCAGTAACTCTGTGAAAAGCCTCCAGTTGATCCAAAATGCTGCAGGGCGAGTACTGACAGGAACTCGGAAAAGAGACCACGTTTCTCATGTGTTAGCCTCACTGCACTGGCTCCCTGTAAAATCCGGAATAGAACTGCAAAGCCTCTTCCTAACCTACAAAAGCTTTAATGGTCAGGCACCATCGTATCTTAAAGAGCTCAGGGTAACCTATTACCTCCCGGCTCTCTCTCTCTCTCTCTCTGTCTCTATCCACATATCTATCTCTATATATATATAGATAGATATGTAGATATAGATAGATATAATCACGTCACTGCAGGTCGTTAACTGTGTGTCTTCTCTCTCCCGTAGTTTGTGGTTGTCCTCATTATGCAGGTGTCTCTAACTCCAGATCCGCAGAGTCCAGATCTGCCACTACTATAGGTACTTACACCTACAAGTATCACTAATATTATTATCATCATAACAACCAGTCTGGCAGTGCTTGAATGCAACAGTACGCACATCTGTTCGTTCTCTCTCTCTCTCTCTCCCCCTCTCCCTCTCTCTCCCCCTCTCCCTCTCTCTCCCTCCCTCTCTCTCCCCATCCATCTCTCTCTCTCTCCTGCCCCCCCCCTCTCTCTCCCTCTCTCTCTCCCTCTCTCCCCCAAACGGTCGGGGCAGTCGGCCTCCCACCCTGAGTCCGGTTCTGTCGGAGGTTTCTTCCTGTTAAAGGGAGTTTTTCCTGTCCACTGTCGCCAAGTGCTTCCTCACGGTGGGAAGGGTTTGGTTTCTCTCTATAATATTGTAGGGTCATGACCACACCGTGTGAAGTGCCTTGTGACGATGTAAGTCATGATTTAGCTCTCTATCTATCTATCTATCTCTCTATACATATATATGAAACTGAATTGAATTGATTAATCAGTCCCTTTTCTGGTCGGCTTTTATTGTGATGCATCTGCAGAAAGTACCGAGTTTCCTACTGATGGTAGGTTAACGTCAAACGAATGATTCATTATGGACTAAGAAGAGTATTTCTGTATTTCATTCCCCAGCTGCTCACACTGTCGGAGGAGAATATTGACAAACTGGTAGCGGACACATTTTGTAGTTACCAGTTAGCCTGCTGGGTGGTTTTTGAAATCCGTTTTGTGTGTTTGATAAGTGTGTTTCAGTGCTTCTTACTATCAGTTTTGTCTCTGAGCGGCTCGCTGCTCTTGTCCGGCGTGTTGTTGCCGTCGCTGCTCTGCGGCGGCTTGTGCAGGCCGTTGGTCCCGCAGGGCGGCGGCTTTGGACTGCTACTCCAACCTGCCGGCTGCGCACACGACCATCTCACCAGGTCCTCCACCCGCACCACCATCTTCCGCGACACCGCCAAAACCTCATCCTTAACAAAAAACACAAACGCACACACGCAAAATAGGTTCAATCCACAATCAATACAATGGTGCATGTTTTCTCCAGGAAGACGTTCATAGTGCTGCGCCGGGTTGTTCACAAAAAAAGTGGCACAAACAGTTGTGTAAGGACAATCCCTGGCTTCTACCTCCACACAGCTGGCCAATCCAGGCGTGGAGTGGGTCCAAATGTCGGATCGTCGCTTTTGGAAAGTTACAGAAATGGTCGGACACAGACCCCCGTACATTACCTGCAAGTAGTGTTTACCGTGGGCACCATCTTAGTTTAGTGTTTCAGCTCTAACCACAGGGGTAAAATGGAGGCTGGGAAAGTCACAAGTTTTGTACGTACGAGGATCATAAAGTAGTTTCTAACACTGACATTTTGATGTAAAGTTAGAGGCTCACTCAGTCATTAGGATTCATCCTCTGGGGACTGAAAATGTCTGTTTTTAATCCAAATTTAATACGAATCCTTTCGATCTTTGTCAAGATGGTTTCACTTGGAACAACCATCCCCGGAGCCCCGCTGCCAGTGTGTTTCAAAATGAAATATTCGCATAAATTATGCCAACAGGTGGACATGTTACCTTATGGGAAGTCTACTGTGACGTATTTGGTCATTTTACATATTCTCATTTTCGATGCGACATTCGACCTCCATTCCCAGTATCCAATCAGATCTTAAAGCTGGGTTTTTTTTGATTTTTTTATCCTGTCGAGCACACAGACTGTTTTTTTTTTTAAAGGCTCCCCAGCACCTCCCTCCCTCTCCTCCCACACTTCACCTGTTCAACTATCACCTGCTCAATGTGCAGGTAAACACACTGAGCTGAACATGTGCCAACTCTCTATCTGGAAGAAAACGCCTTGATTGGTTTGTTGGCAAAGTCTTGACATTTACGTGAGGACACAAAAAGAACCTGCAGAGAGAGACAGAGATAAGGCCGAATCTGCTCAAATGAGGCTTTATTGTCAAAGTAGACGCCTCCTGCTGAAATCTGACAGAAACAAACTAGAAAAAAAGAAAAAAAGAAAAAGGTGTGAAGTAGACTTGAGGGGTAATTGGTGAAAACCCTAATTTAAAAAAATGTTTGGATTTCTAACCATCAGCTGGCAGGGTTACAGAGGTGAGATGGGGATTTTGGCCTTTGGTTACCTAAATGACACGCTGATAAACTTCACGGAGTATTTGCCGTCTACTATGATTACATAACATTTCACATATAAACTGTTAAACTAACTTTGGGGCAACAAGCCACCTGAGAAGTTACACCACTTGCTTTTCAAATAAATGTCCCTTTTCCTCATCTTCTTTTTCCATCATTATTTTTTACTATTTCTCCATTTTTTATTACCATCTTTTTCGGTGGAATTTTACTGCCTTTAGGTCTTGTATCCATTAAAGTTGCACAGCTCTTTGGTCTTTGGTCAGCACTAGTTATTATAAACATGCTTTGTGCTTTGATTTTTCTTGAGATTCACGGTTTCTGTACGACAACATTTCATTTTTTGATTTAATGTTAGGTTTGCAGGCCAACGCTGCTCAGAGACTTGATGAAATGTGATGCAACATTTAAAAATGAAAGAGGAAGTTTATGAAAAATGCCCTGACAGACATCCATGTCAGACAGAAATGTTTTCCATGAATCTGCGAAAGACCGGCCATGTCCAGCTGTAATAGACGGGTTTTCTGTCTGCCTTTCCTTCTTTCCATTTCCATTTCGTCTTTTTTTTGTGTTAAATGTAACTTAATCTTATCTCAGGCAAAAACCCAAACGAGACAGAGGAGCATATTTACTGAGGATTTGCAGCCCTCCTTTAGAAGCTAAACAGTCTTATTTGCTTTTTTCCTTACCCAACAAAAACTCTGCACCCGTAAAACACACTCAGCGGCCACTTTATTAGGTACACCTATGAAATCTAACGCGGTCCAGTGCCATAGCGTCTACCTTTACAAAGATAAGGATGTGAGGTATTCATCTAACTACATGTTCATTACTTGAAGTTGTGCAGTGGAGTTGTACTGGGCTAAATGATACTGAGTGGTATTTCTAATGTTTTCTCCACTTCATCTACAAACATGAGGCGGGAAGAAAATTAGAAACACGTTTCAACATAATGCAGTCCAGTACAACACCACCACTAACTACGACCTCAGGAATAAACATACCACTGAATCAAAACCTCTTTTTAACCAAAACTTTCCATCGGAAGGTTCGTAAATACAGAATACGTGGCAGAGCCCTTGCATTGGATTGCGTTACACTGTATAGGTGTACCTAATAAAGTGACCACAGAGTGCGCCCGTGTGTAGGGAATGGAAAAGTATACACCCGATTCATCAACGCTGACTGACCACCGCAGCCGAAATTTGACTTCTGGGAAAAGCAAGTGTGAAAACCCGCAGCAGCGTTTTATCTGACACATGCAGAGGATGTCGAAGGGAGACAGACACAGTTTCCATCCATCTGTTATTATGTGCATTAAAAAAAAAAAACTCAAACCACAAAAAAAATCTGTAAATATCACAAAATTCTTTATTTTTTATATTGGCTGAGGTGGGAAAGTTGGTAAAAGCAAACTTAATGTGACTTAAACGTCCCTCGTCACTTCCAGTGAAGAGACGAAAACATCAAATCAAATTAGCTTGTGACGCAACATTTGAGTATGAAGTGAGAGAAAAATCTGCAGCAAATGAAAAAGATTCAATAACATGAATACAATTGAACCTCTGTTTCCCTCTGTGGCCTCCCGCTTGAATACTTTCCTGACCTAACGGCTCATAGCAGCTCCGATCCAGTTCAACGTGAGTGAAGAAGACTATTTAAAACCTGCTGTTTTATCTGTTTACAGCCATAATCTGGTCAAAGGAGTTTCCACGTTTTACTAGCGGTTTTCACTACTCGGTCAATGTGTTCTGATTGCTGACAACGTTGGTCTATTCCACTAACATTTCCTCACATACAAACTTCCTCTTATGGGATTAAGACACACCTTCGGTTACAAAATTTATTCCAGGTT